>NW_013809780.1:0-500 GCF_000517525.1 Limulus polyphemus
TTCCAAAAAAACAAAACAATAAAAACAGTGAAAGTAGATTAAAGTAAAATGTAAAAAAAACAGCAAGTTAAAATCAATACATGTCGGTAAAAGATTTATATACAATTAAAAAGACCTATAGTGTGTAAAAAAGTAAAAATACAATCTAATCGGACAGTGTCACCATTACCAATGACACTGCCCAACGTTAGGGGTAAACTCTTAGAAAAATGCGTGTCTAAAATGGTGCCGCCGCTCACGGTCGTAACGACGGCACGACAGTAAAATATGGGCTATTGTGACTTGAGTGTCACAATGGCTACACATCGGTGGGTCAATACCTGATAAAAGAAAACGATGGGTTAAAAAACTATGACCAATGCGTAGCCTTGCCAGGACTACTTCCTCCTTCCGATCCTTACGGAAGCAAGACGGCCAAAGACCAACAGAAGGTTTGATCTGGAAAAGCTTATTATGGCGTTGCTCACCCCAAGTCGACTGCCAACTGGCACGAAGCCGCG
>NW_013809781.1:0-320 GCF_000517525.1 Limulus polyphemus
TGAGTCTTTTTCGGTTATGCTGTTAAGAGCCCTGAAGTCCACACAGCAACGTTGGGTCCCATCCTTCTTCTTGACTAATACGACAGGAGCTGACCAGGGACTATCTGATTTTTCAACTATCCCTTCCTTGATTAGACCATCCATGACCTTCTCTATCTCTTGTCGCTTTGTTGGAGCTATTCTCCTTGGAGGGATCTTTGTTGGATGGTGATTGCCTGTGTTTATTCTGTGCTCTACCAGGTTTGTGCATCCGAGTTCATGATCTCCTTTCGAAAAGACGTCAGCATAATTTGCCAAAAGTTCTTTTACCTGAAGAGCCT
>NW_013809782.1:0-614 GCF_000517525.1 Limulus polyphemus
AGTGGATCTTTTAACAGGATGCCCACCTTATGAAGAATTGTCTGAAAATGTGTCAGAATTCGTGAAAGTTTTATCAGAAAGGATGGATAATATTCACCATCAAGTGCGTTCAAACTTGAAAATGTCTGCTGATTCGATGAAGTTGATTTATGATAAGAGATCTACTGAAGTCAGCTTTGTATCAGGAGACAAAGTGTGGTTGTATAATCCCAGGAAGACCAAAGGGAAATCTCCTAAGTTGTCAGCTCCATGGAAAGGTCTATATGACATAGTGGATCGTCTCTCAGACGTGACTTTCCGGATATAATGTGGGCGGCGAAGTAAGCCAAAGGTGGTGCATGCCAACAGGCTTTGGCGTTATCCTGTCCAGAACATTTCAGTTGGAACGAAGTGAACAATGGAATAAAAGATGCCACTGAAGACGTGTCACCTGGAAAGACCACTGTCGAAGAAGGAACTCTACTCGGTTTTGAGAAGGGAAACAGTGAAGCTCTTCATGAAGTTACTAACCACTGATGTGACTGTTACCGATAATAGGACATTTCCTGATAGAGCAGATGAACCCCACGTGAAGCAGAAGCCAACGAGACAGAGGCCAGTACGGAAGAAGATAC
>NW_013809783.1:0-507 GCF_000517525.1 Limulus polyphemus
ACATTACTGTACTACTCTGGTTTTCAATCTTATGTGCATGGAAACCTTGCTGGTAATATGGAGCCAACTTGTCATAACAAGCAGTTGAAATACAAATAAAAAAAAATAAGCAACAATATTAAAGCATCTGTAGGATTGTCATATGGACTTGTTTACTGATGTGAAAGGAACAACAAGAGATATTGAGGTTAAACAGCTGATGAAATTAAGGAGGGATTTGTGGATATGTTGGAACACTGAATTTGAGCTGCAAGTTCATGACAGCTGTTACAGTATACAATTCTCTAAGTAATAAAAGAGCATTTACGTAATGTACTTGTATTCCTTGCTTTGGTCATAATTTAGACTTGCCAATCAACAAAGGGATTGCATTTCATAAATTTCTGATAACAATAAATGTAAAAGAACACTGCAGAAAAAAAACATGTTGATTCAAATCTCTCTAACCATTAAATCATACACCATGAGCCTACAAGGTGGAACTAACTACTTAGCAATTGACAAAAG
>NW_013809784.1:0-506 GCF_000517525.1 Limulus polyphemus
CCAGATATTTGATAACTATAACAGAGGACCAGTTATTTAATATCTATAACAGATGCCCAGTTATTCGATAAGTGTAACAGACGACCAAATTTTTAATAACTATAACCGATTACCAGATATTTGATAAGTATAACAGATGACCAGGTATTTGATGATTATAACCGGGGACTAGATATTTGATACGTGTAAAAGATAACCAGATATTTGTTAAATGTAACAGATGACTAGATATTTGATAACTAGAACAGAAGACCAGATATTTGTTGAGTATTACAGATAACTAAATATTTCATACATATAACAGGAGACTAGATATTTGATAACTAGAACAGATGACCAGATATTTGAAAAGTATCACAGATAACAAGATACTTGATAACTGTAAGAGGTGACCAGATATTTCCTTACTAAAACAGATGACCAGATTTTTTATAACTAGAACTGAGGAGAAGATATTTGATGAGTATAAGGGATGACAAGAAGTTTGATAAGTATAATAGATGACC
>NW_013809785.1:0-505 GCF_000517525.1 Limulus polyphemus
AACTATAGTAACCGAATTTATAACCACCATATTCATCTTTAGCCTTACTTGGTACAACTACTCCATGAACACCTAGGTGTAACTTTAGTTACCGAATTGATAACCACCATACTCATCTTTACACATACTTGGTACAACTACTCTATAAACACCTAGGTGTAACTCTAGTTACACAATTTATAACCACCATACTCACCTTTAGCCTTACTTGGTACAACTACTCCATGAACACCTAGGTGTAACTATAGTTTCCGAATTTATAACTACCATAATCATCTTTAGCTTTACCTGGTACAATTACTCCATGAACACTTAGGTGTAACTCTAGATACATAATTTATAACCACCATACTCATCTTTAGCCTTACTTGGTACAACTACTCCATGAACACTTAGGTGTAACTGTAGTTACACAATTTATAACCACCATACTCATCTTTAGCCTCACTTGGTACAACTACTTCATAAACACCTAGTTGTAACTCTAGTTACCGAATTTATAACC
>NW_013809786.1:0-1132 GCF_000517525.1 Limulus polyphemus
ACATGGACAGACAACAGACAGTCACTGTTATACTTACATAGAAGTAGTTACATGGACAGACAACAGACAGCACTGTTATACTTACATAGAAGTAGTTACATGGACAGACAACAGACAGCACTGTTATACTTACATAGAAGTAGTTACATGGACAGACAACAGACAGCACTGTTATATTTATATAGAAGTAGTTACATGGACAGACAACAGACAGCACTGTTATATTTATATAGAAGTAGTTACATGGACAGATAACAGACAGTACTGTTATATTTATATAGAAGTAGTTACATGGACAGATAACAGACAGTACTAAGAATGATCATCGAGAAATGTAACGTTCACAGTATATCTGTAAATGATATATTCAAAGTTTTATTTAAAAAAATAAAACGCTTAAGATTTGTTTTTTTTCTGAGGAGGGGTGGGGGAGTCTCCAAAATAACCCTGACTTATATTAAATCTTCCAAAACGATATGTATAAACTCGTGTGGTTTGATGTTTAGCTGGATAGAATAAATTAGCTAAATATTTAAATTCGGGATTTTTCACCAGGATTTTTACTTTAAAGTTTCCCTTCAAGCAATATCGGTGGCAAAAAATTACCGACAAATCTATAAATATAAGCTATAATACTAGCTTATAATGATACTGCGAGCACATGCATGCTATTGATATGTTTCTTCGTGTTTAGGGAAAGCTATTTTTGAAAACAATAGTGAAGCAGTCTTAGAGTTTAATCTGTCACGAAAGGTTTTGTTTAAAGAAATGAAATAAACATGTGGCTAAACAAAAAATTCGCGCCTTGGATGCTTAGATTGCGTATCTTTAAAGCTTACAAACTAGCCATATAGAAATATGCCGACAAAAAAAAAGTACCAAATGTTGATTTAAAAAAAAAAAAGGAAGGGTAACTCTTCCACATTTTAACTTTCAAAACCCTGTAGCTTAACGTCGTCAATTACTGATAATGCGACTTGTGTTAACGGCAAAACTTTAAAAAAGGCCTAGTGGTAAGAGTGATCGACTCGAAACCTGCGGATCGTGGGTTCGAATCCCATCACCGAACTTACTTACTCTTTAATCCGTGGGGGCGTTATGGTGTGACGCTCAATCCCACTATTCGATTAGA
>NW_013809787.1:0-871 GCF_000517525.1 Limulus polyphemus
ATAAAAAAAGACTTACCAGTTACCATCCATCTATATCAAACCACCTACCAGCGACTTTCCATATATAATGAAAGACCTACCAGCCACTATCCATCTGTTTTAAAAAACCTACCAGCCACTATCCATCTGTATTAAAAGACCTACCAGTTACTATCTATTTAAATTAAAAGACTTAACTGTTACCATCCATCTATATTAAAAGACCTACCAGCCACTATCCATATATAATGAAAGACCTATCAACCACTATCCATATATAATGAAAGACCTATCAACCACTATCCATATATAATGAAAGACCTACCAGCCACTATCCATCTATAATAAAAGACCTAACCAGTTACCATCCATCTGTTTTAAAAGACCTACCAGCAACTATCCATCTGTTTTAAAAGACCTACCACCCACTATCCATATATATTAAAAGACCTACCAGCCACTATCCATATATATTGAAAGAACTACCAGCCACTATCCATCTGTAATAAAAGACCTACCAGTCACTATCCATCTGTATTTATTTTAATATAGATGGATGGTAACTGGTAGGTCTTTTATTATAGATGGATAGTGACTGGTAGGTATTTTCCTACCAGCCACTATCCTTATAATATCAAAGACCTACCATCCAATATCCATCTGTATTAAACGACCTACCAGTCACTATCCATCTGTATTAAAAGACCTACCAGATTACCATCTATCTATATTAAAAGACCTACCAGATACCATCCATCTGTATTAAAAGACCTACCAGCAACTATCCATCTGTATTAAAAGACCTACTAGCCACTATCTATCTGTATTAAAAGACCTACCAGTCACTATTAATCTATAATAAAAGACTTACCAGTTATCATCCATCTGTTTT
>NW_013809788.1:0-841 GCF_000517525.1 Limulus polyphemus
GTGAACTTCTGGCCTGTGAGTCCTTTTTGTCTTCAAATCCTCGTTTATTATCTTGCTAACGGTTTGTTTGTTTGTTTTGAATTTCGCGCAAAGCTACAAGAGAGCTACCTGCGTTAGCCGTCCCTAATTTAGCAGTGTAAGACTAGAGGGAAGGCAGTTAGCCATCCCCACCCACCGCCAACTCTTGAGCTACTCTTTTTACGAACGAATAGTGAAATTGACCGTCACATTATAACGCCCCCATGGCTGAAAGGGCGAGCATGTTTGGTGGGACGGGGATTCGAACCCGCCACCCGCAGATTGCGAGTCGAGTGCCCTAACCACCTGGTCATGCTGGTCCCTTGCTATCGGTGCCAAGAGATATTTCTAACTTCACTGTGAAAGCTTTTGTGGTCTGGGAAATTTTTAAATGTTTCTTTTTTTAACAATAGCATTCATCTTACGAATGAAAACTTTACTCCAGATTGGCTTGAAGTGTAGTTTCGGAGCTCGCTGCTGTCCCAAGCGCTTTATTATACAGTTTTCGGCTTCTTTGGAAAACAATGAAGACTCATTTTTCCAAGTGCTGTGGTTTTTTGCTAGCTTGCCTCAAAAAAGATACCCAGGCGCACACCCTCAGGGTCCATTTACTGTGGGTGAAAATGTCAGGTTTCTTGGTTATTTCTTCTTGAAACTATGGCGATCACACATACACACGCGCGCGCAAGTGCGCACGCGCACGTGTGCATCTGTCTGTCTGTATATGATTTGTATTAAGTCGACAAGAAATTAATGGCGCTTTTTTTAGATGAAACAACTCGAACAACATATATATCAAAACAAAGCATTTAGTAAATGAGAT
>NW_013809789.1:0-506 GCF_000517525.1 Limulus polyphemus
CTAATTACCACTACTACCAAATGTAGTAATAGTTTACAGTACAGATAGTTTGGATAACACTGCCTGACCCAAGTTACTTGATACATCCTGTTAAAAGAGATTACCAAACAATACAGACACCATAACTTACAATGAAAATTACTTCACAGTACTTAGAAGATTAGTCCTGGTCACATTCCTCTCATTATAGACAAGATTTATGTTGGAATTCGAAACATAAGTTCATCAGTGTTTTGAGACACCAACTGTGAGAATGTCATAGCTTTCCTGTATTATTGAGATGAATGTATATAGTCTGTTTCACAACCAACACAGGAGTTTTATTGTAGTCAGTTGTACACTGAATTTTAAACCATTTGCACATTATCAGAATAAACTTTATATATATATATATATACATGTAAGTTAGACTGTTTTAATTCTAAAGCAATAACAACAGAAGTGTGGGTTCGATGACGAGGAACCCACTTTGAGACTAGTAATGGCTGGAGACGGCTTGAATGGGT
>NW_013809790.1:0-506 GCF_000517525.1 Limulus polyphemus
GTTTCTAAAGTACCATTGTACTTGTGCTGGTTCTACTATCGATTGTTTTAAAGTACCATTGTATTTGCGTATTTTTCCTCTAGACTTTTGTGTAAATCGATAAAATAGTTTAAAATAAAGTTTCAACTTTTAGGGAACGATTACATTTATAATAGTTTATAGTAAAGCAGGTGTATAAATAGTGAAATAAAATCACATTGTTCGAAATCTTTTTACTTAACTCAGCTGTTGTGTAATATACATATATATACATAAACATTGTTTTATCCGCCCATTTACCGCTTTTCTTAATAACTAACTAAACTAATAATTATGTTCTTATATTATAATTTTAGTAATAATCATTTTTGTAACACAATTTTCAGATTTCGCTGAAGATGGTTTGTTTGTTTCTAATTAAGCACAAAGCCACACAATGGGCTATCTGTGCTCTGCCCACCACGGGTATCGAAACCCGGATTCTAGCGTTGTAAGTCCGCAGACATACCGCTCTGCCACTGGCTGGT
>NW_013809791.1:0-502 GCF_000517525.1 Limulus polyphemus
CAAATTTAATTGAATTCATAGTACTGTATTTTCGGAATATAAGACGCACCCTTATTTTGAAGACAAAGTTTTTTGGGGAAAAAAAGCTACAGTCGCATTTCAAAGATTTTTATTGGACAAAAATTCAATTTGATACTTTAAAAATTAGTATATATTGTTCTAAACTCAAAAGAGCTCAAAACATCAAATTAAGAAAATACCATAAATAAAAAAAAGGTTTACCGTTATTTAGTTTGGTTCAAAACCTACTAAATCTTCATTGCTTTCACTGTAATTTATTTTTTTATTATTTAGAGAGCATTATAAATAGTTATGTTTTTAAAAGGAAAAACTACTATTGTTATAAATAACACATTCAATTGAACTAAACTATACATGCCTATTTAAATATATTTACACATGGCTTGTGTATATCGTATATATATATATATATATATATATATTATTCATGCCTTCGGTGTATCGGACGCAAGCAGATTTTGACATCAAATTTTGGGGTAAA
>NW_013809792.1:0-966 GCF_000517525.1 Limulus polyphemus
GAGCTAAAATATAATTATTTATATGGAAATATCATAGATTGTAGATAAGTTTACTATGTAGAAAAAATTAAAATAAGTGTAAGTAAAAATGTCCAAATTTGTCCAATCTGATTTTTGTTTAATTACCTGCAATAAAGTTTCCAAGAAAAGCGATTACGATCCTGCTTCAGCGATGTGTTTTAACTTGCATTGTCGTGTTTAAACCGGTTTGAAGAGTGCCGTATATAAAAGGGACTGACTTCAGTGAATTATGTCATATATTTTGCATATTTGAGTGTTGAAAGAGCTCACAAGAGGTAAGCATCTAATATTTTCAAACTTAGATATTTATTTAAGCCCTATATTTTAATCGCTATTCACTCAAAAAACGACTTAATTAAGTTAACTAAAATTTTAATTAAATTACTATCAAATTCTGAATACTATATTTGGCTATTAAGAGTCTTAATATTTTTATTAAATATGATCTTAATTATTTTTTATGAAGGTCTTCTAATTAACTTACATAATAAATTTTAAATACATTGGCAAATTACAAAAATTGCTTAATCAAATAACTTATCGAGAAAACACTTTTAAACCAATTACGTAATAACGTAATTTAATGTCATGAACTATTTACATTTAGTTTGTCATGTTTACATACATGTCAAAACATTTTGAAGAATTGTTATTTTTCTAAAACGTTTTTGGTAGACTATTTACACATTGAAGAAAACAGGATCTGAAAATGAAAAACAATTGTTTAGCCATAACGATGGGTGAATACTAAGAAAAGAAAAGTAGATGCTGAGTGTCACCTTTTCAATGAAATTGAGGAGAAAAGTACTTCTTTGTGGAAACAAACAACTGATGTACGGTACAGCAGTGTTTTACTTTTTTGTTGTTATAATGGACACAAAATGATAATAGAAAGTTCGAATATTGTTAGGTTTTTGTTAGTTTTACAGGGCACTCTCATGTCAT
>NW_013809793.1:0-495 GCF_000517525.1 Limulus polyphemus
ATGCTGCATTACGCTGGTTAAGATCATTAAAGAACCCAGAGGGACAACTAGCACGTTGGATCGGAAAAATAGACCAATATAATTATAATATTGAATATAGAGAAGGAAAATCTCATGGTAATGCTGATGGACTGAGTTGAAGACCCTGCAAAAATGACTGCAGACATTGCTGCAATAGAGAGGTTGAACTAACCAGGTGCCATCAAGCTGAAGTCAAGCCGACTGAAAGAGTTGATGATGGTGAAGTGGAACCAAATATAGATATTAAAGCAGAACAGAAGAGAGACCAAGATTTGAAGCCAATAATTGATTTTCTGAAAGCAAGTGTTTTGCGCCCTACTTGGGAGAAGGTGTCTAGTCCAAGCCCTGTGACAAAGAACTATTGGGCACAATGGGACCAGTTGAAACTTGAAGATGGTATTCTTCTCCAGAGATGGGAAAGTGACGACCTGGCAAATGGTTATACCGAGGAAGTTACGGGAAGTTGTGTTGCGT
>NW_013809794.1:0-761 GCF_000517525.1 Limulus polyphemus
TTTATTAATTTTTAATTTTGTCTAAAGATCAGAAAATGAAAGTTTTTGTTATTACCAATAATTTTACCCTCCAATGGCACAGTGGTATGTCTGTGGACTTATATTGCTAAAAACCGGGTTTCGATACCCATAGTGTGAAGAGCATAAATACCCTTTTCTATAGCTTTGTGCTTAATAACAACAACACCAATATTTCAGCAGTTTTAGCCATTAAGGTAGAAGGTCTTGAGTGGTGTTTCAAGAACAAGTCTGCTTTTTAAGATGGTTTTTTCCCATGTGTGATCTATTAGAATTTTTGTGAAATTCCTGAACAATCCCTCTCGTGATTCATGATAATTTGGGAAAATTGATGTCTGCCCCTCATGTTTTAACTTAGCTACAAAGCAGGACAACCTCATTCGATTGGTTAGAAATATATAACTGTGAATGGACAAGGAAGTTTTGTAAGCAACTTTCCCAGTATGGATTCGGTAGGCCTTAGTTTCAGAATATGTTTTAAAATACCAAAAATATATATATATATTTCTTTTCTAAACTCGACGGTTTTACTAGCAAGAGATAATTTGGGAAACGAATGTCAGTCCATCCATTGTGTATGAATATTGAGAAGAAGAGAAAAAATATATAAAAAAGTTATATGTATGGGTTTCAGGTCTATTAAAACCGACTCTAATGTATACGTGTGTATGTGTTGTTAAAAGTTAACAAAATATTTTTTTTTTCTACAAGAAAATTTTCAATCATAATTTTCATGTAATGTT
>NW_013809795.1:0-523 GCF_000517525.1 Limulus polyphemus
TTATTCTAGTATAGGCAAGGATGGTGAATGTCGTAGCTGTTCTAAGTAATCGTAATAACAACGATACCCCACAATTATTCTAGTATAGGCAAGGATGGTGAAGGTCGTAGCTGTTCTAAATAATCGTACTAACAACGATACTCCACAATTATTCTAGTATAGGCAAGGGTGGTGAAGGTCGTAGCTGTTCTAAATAATTGTACTAACCATGATACCCCACAAATTGGGGCAAGATGGTGAGTAAAACAAACAAACAAAAAAACGCGGCTTGGCTAACTAATGAATGAATATTTGCTGTAAAATTCTTATCAATTCTATAAGTGTAGCTACCAGTTACCGCAAATTTTGATTTCATTCTTTTAAGTTGCACACTCAATTCTTTTCTGGCCGCACTTTTTTTTTCACACTTGAGGTGTTTTTTGATTACATATCATGACTTTTTGTCAATTCACACTAACAAACCAGAGCAAGTAAGAAAGAGACACTTGATAGTAACCAACATTAGCTTTAGGCTCGAAAAAAC
>NW_013809796.1:0-507 GCF_000517525.1 Limulus polyphemus
TTATTATTTAGGGAGCATTACAAATAGTTATGTTTTTAAAAGAAAAAAAACTGATATCGTTATAAATAACACATTCAATTGAACTAAACTATGCATGCCTATTTAAATATATTTACATATGACTTGTGTATATCGTATATATACATATTGTTACGACTATGTTCGTTTGTTACTTAATTTTCTGTTGAAATTCTTTCCGAAAAACTTCAGCGATACAAGTCCTTTCTTAAATAAAACTAGTTTATTCTTTCTCAATACAACTTTGCATTACACTTAATTTCCACAGTCACACGCTATAATTCACAACTATTCACGCACTTTATTTACGGTGCCCGCTTGACTCGATTATCCGTGTCTGTATCTACATTCTCTCTATCTGCAACTATATTCTTGCCGTCACTTTATATGCTGACTTATATACTATAAAAGCGTACATCTCGTCTCTTCGTGAATCTTCTAGATACTCATCACGTGTTACTGGCATCACGTGACTTCCGCTGTCGTAGC
>NW_013809797.1:0-460 GCF_000517525.1 Limulus polyphemus
TTTACACTAGCTGTCCTGTATTGTTGTTATACTGATTTACACTAGCTATCCTGTATTGTTGTTATATTGATTTACACTAGCTGTCCTGTATTGTTGTTATACTGATTTACACTAGCTGTCCTGTATTGTTGTTCTACTAATTTACACTAGCTGTCCTGTATTGTTGTTCTACTAATTTACACTAGCTTTCCTGTATTGTTGTTATATTGATTTACACTAGCTATCCTGTATTGTTGTTATACTGATTTACACTAGCTGTCCTGTATTGTTGTTATATTGATTAACACTTGCTGTCCTGTTTTGTTGTTATATTGATTAACACTTGCTGTCCTGTATTGTTGTTATACTGATTTCCACTAGCTATCCTGTATTGTTGTTATACTGATTTACACTAGCTGTCCTGTATTGTTGTTCTACTAATTTACACTAGCTGTCCTGTATTGTTGTTATATTGATTAAT
>NW_013809798.1:0-700 GCF_000517525.1 Limulus polyphemus
ACGTCTCCGTTTGTTAATTAACTTTCCGTAACTTCGTTCCGACGAAACTTTAGCGACACAAGTCCTTACTTAAAAAAACTGGTTTATTCTTTCCGAATATAACTTTACGATACACTTAATTTCAACAATCGCGCTAAAACAAACACTATAACAACGAACGCGCTCAATAATACTCTCTGACTGCAGATCAATTACACACTGTTACACACACATTGTCCCGTCACGTTGTCACCCTCTTATATATATATATACCAGACTACCCTATATCTAGTAATCTCCCGACTAACTTTGTTTAGACTAAGTTTATAGTTAAAAACATAATATAGCCTTTTGTGTTAAATATGTATGGCGAAACTCCCGCCTATTCTCCAAAGTTGTAGAAGATTCTCGAGAGTAAGTATCAACAATATATGTGCGTATGTAAACGCTCAAATGTAGTGCAGTATTGTTACGTAAAACTGCAATTTCTAGAAAGCCTCCACACGCCTCTAAGTATAACCAACGCGGCGAGCCAAAAAGGAAAATATCTATTAGTTTGCTGTAGTCAAGCTGTAACTGTGATTGTTATAAATCAGTTTGTATTAATTGTTACTGTAAATTGTATTGTTGTGTGTATATTAAAACGTATTTGTGTTAAAAAAGAAAACTGTGGCAAATATTATAAACTCACTATATATCGGCTTTTACTAAACCGCTAAAT
>NW_013809799.1:0-928 GCF_000517525.1 Limulus polyphemus
CACTAGTACCTGTTCTTACCACCTACTTCTACACTAGTACCTGTTTTTACTACCTACTTCTACACTAGTACCTACTTTTACTACTTACTTCTACACTAGTACCTGTTCTTACTACCTACTTCTACACTAGTACCTACTTTTACTACCTACTTCTACACTACTACCTATTTTTACTACCTACTTCTACACTAGTACCTGTTCTTAGTACCTACTCTACATTAGTACCTGTTCTTACTACCTACTTCTACACTAGTACCTGTTTTTACTACCTACTAATACAATAGTACCTGTTTTTACTACCTACTTCTACACTAGTACCTGTTTTTACTACATACTTCTACACTAGTACCTGTTTTTACTACCTACTAATACACTAGTACCTGTTTTTACTACCTACTTCTACACTAGTACCTGTTTTACTACATACTTCTACACTAGTACCTGTTCTTACTACCTACTAATACACTAGTACCTGTTTTTACTACCTACTTCTACACTAGTACCTGTTTTTACTAGATACTTCTACACTAGTACCTGTTTTTACTACCTACTTCTACACTAGTACCTGTTCTTACTACCTACTCTACATTAGTACCTGTTCTTACTACCTACTTCTACACTAGTACCTGTTTTTACTACCTACTTCTACACTAGTACCTGTTTTTACTACCTACTAACACACTAGTACCTGTTTTTACTACCTACTTCTACACTAGTACCTGTTTTTACTACTACTTTACACTAGTACCTGTTTTTACTACCTACTAATACACTAGTACCTGTTTTTACTACCTACTTCTACACTAGTACCTGTTCTTACTGACTACTAATACACTAGTACCTGTTTTTACTACCTACTAATACACTAGTACCTGTTTTTACTACCTACTTCTACACTAGTACCTGTTCTTACTGACTACTAATACAC
>NW_013809800.1:0-506 GCF_000517525.1 Limulus polyphemus
AGGAACAGCTAGCAGAGATAAACCTCGAGTCAGATCGAACTGATTAATGTCAGTGTTTCATTCATAGACTAAAATCTCTTCCTTTCAGAGCTCAAAGATTATTTCTATTTTAAATTATCTAAGTTTTAATGAATTAGACCATTACAAAATGAAATGTGTACTTTAAGATTTTAATGATATTATAAAGTTTACGCCACTAAAATAACAGTGTCGAATGATTACTGGAAATTATTGCCGGATATAATATAGTCACCGAAACTCCGAATACTGTTGTTTACCTTTAAAACACACAGAAGGTCTGTACATTTACAGAATGTTTACAGTTCATACTCGTTTCAAAGGTGTATCTGTAGATTTAATCTTCTTTACATACAGGTAAAAACATTTTCAGCTGTTTTTCTAATCAAGCTGGAAAGCCAGTTCATATGTACTAATACATACGAACATCACGTTGCTACAGTATTTAATCAAACTACGTGTAGAAGGTTTTATGTTGTCATGGTGTC
>NW_013809801.1:0-506 GCF_000517525.1 Limulus polyphemus
AAAAATAGTACTCTCTATTCTATGTCCACGTAAGTACTTCTATGTAAAAATAATAGTACTGTCTTTTGTATGTCCATGTAACTACTTCTATATAAATGTAATAGCACAGTTTGTTGTATGTTCATATTACTACTTCCAAACAGATATAAAAGTATTGTCTTTTGTATGTCCATGTAAGTATTTCTATATAAACAAAAAAGTACTTTCTGTTGTTTGTCCGTGTAACTACTTTTATATAAACATAATAATACAGTCTGTTGTATGTGCATGTAACTTCTTCGATATAGACAGAATAATGCTGTCTGTTTTATGTCCATGGAACTACTTCTATATAAATAAAATAGCATTATCTGTTGTATGTTCATGTAACTACTTTTATATAAATATAATAGTACTGTCAATTGTGTGTCCATGTAACTACCTCTATATAAATATAATAATGCTGTATTTTGTATCTTCATGTAACTACTTCGATATAAACATAATAGTATGTTTGTTGTATGTGC
>NW_013809802.1:0-1073 GCF_000517525.1 Limulus polyphemus
ATTGAATTGTAAGGCAATACTAGCTACTATCCCATCTGGATGAATTGTAAGGTAACACTAGCTACTATCCAAGCTGAATGAATTGTAAGGTAACACTAGCTACTATCCAAGCTAAACGAATTGTAAGGTAACACTAGCTACTATCCCATCTGGATGAATTGTAAGATAACATTAGCTACTATCAAAGCTGAATGAATTGGAAGGTAACACTAGCTACTATCCAAGATGAATGAATTGTAAGGTAACACTAGCTACTATCCAAGCTGAATGAATTGTAAGGGAATATTAGCTACTATCCAAGCTGAATGAATTGTAAGGTAACACTAGCTTCTATCCAAGCTGTATGAATTGTAATGTAACACTAGCTACTATTCAAGCTGGATGAATTGTAAGGTAATACTAGTTACTATCTAACCTGAATGAATTTTAAGGTAATACTAGCTACTATCCAAGCTGAATGAATAGTAAAGTAACACTAGCTACTATCCCATCTGGATGAATTGTAAGGTAATACAAGCTATTATCCAAGCTGAATGAATTGTAAAGTAACACTAGCTACTATCCAAGCTGAATGAATTGTAAGGTAATACTAGTTACTATTTAAGCTGAATGAATTGTAAAGTAATACTAGTTACTACCTAACCTGAATGAATTGTAAGGTAACAATAGCTACTATCCCACCTGGATGAAGTGTAAGGTAATACTAGCTACTATCCTATCTGGATGAATTGTAAGGGAATACTAGCTACTAATCAGGTTAGATAGTAACTAGTATTACCTTACAATTCATTCAGCTTGAATAGTAGCTAGTGTTACCTTACAATTCATTCAGCTTGGATAGTAGCTTGTGTTACTTTACAATTCATTCAGCTTGGATAGTAGCTAGTGTTACCTTACAATTCATTCAGCTTGAATGAATTGAAAGGTAATACTAGCTACTATCCAAGCTTTGTGAATTGTAAATTAACACTAGCTACTATCCCATCTGGATGAATTTTAAGGTAACACTAGCTACTATCCAAGCTGAATGAATTGTAAGGTAATACTATTTACTACCTAACTCGAATGAATTG
>NW_013809803.1:0-863 GCF_000517525.1 Limulus polyphemus
GAAACAAAATAAGAAAAGACTGTTCGGAATATTGTATTGGAAATACAATTAAAATAGTTCTTCTGGTGTTTGATATTGTTAGGTGTTAACCATAACAAATCTCTTTGTACTGAATAGCTTATATAAATATTGTTATGAACATAGTGAAAGAAGAGACAAAACGCGTAAATCTAAAGCTAAATATAAAACAATTAGTTTGCTGTAGGAAATCTAAATCAAGTAACTAGGGTTAAGCTTTATATACACTAATAACAGTAAATACCAAAGGAAAACTTGCTATATCTTACTTACAGAAAATACATTAATCAGGATACTATAAATTTGAATAGAAACGTGTTAAAAATGTTAATTAAAGTGAACAAACTGAAAAACGATATAAACACTTCAAAAATTACCTAAATATACATATTTTTTAAAACAACATTCTAAATGTGCGAACAAAGAATTGTTTGTAACGATAAATAGTCTCCTGCATTTTCTAAATATTCAAATGTCCTATACACTTCTATAAATTCTTTAAGAAACTATTTTAAATGTATTTCTAATACAATATTCCGAACAGCCTTTTTTGATTTTGTTTCTTTCACTATGTTCTTAACACTATTTCCTACAGTAAAATATATTTTTTTATATTTAGCTTTAAGATTTACGCGTTTTGTCTGTCCTTACACTATGTTCTTAGCACTATTTCCAACAGTAAACTATATTTTTTAAAATTTAGTTTTCGATTTACGCGTTTTGTCTCTCCTTTCACTATGTTCTTAACACTATATATATCAGCTATTTAGTACAACAAGAATTGTTATGGTTAAAACCTAACGATATTAAACACCAGGGAGAGACAAAACGCGTGAATCTAAAGC
>NW_013809804.1:0-502 GCF_000517525.1 Limulus polyphemus
TTGGTATCTCTTGTTGGCCAGGAAGGCTCTTCACTTCCTCCAAAATCTGTTGGATCATAGCAAGGTGCCACTTGCTCTTCCCAGAAGCACTACAATGAAACATATCAGACTTTGTTAAGTACACATCTCACTACTCTCTGTGATAGTGATGGATCCATTCAGCATCTCATGATGCCAATTTAGAGCACTCCAGTAATCTTGGAACTTAACGCCACTCACTTCCACCATCAGGAAGCTTTCCTACTTCTCTTTGCTCCTGCATGTGAGATGTAACCACTTTAAGTAGTGTTATGGTCACATGGAATTTTCCAACAAAGCACATATCAACCTCTTGAGTATATGGACACTGCTCTCACCATGGTCAGTGAAAGCATTGTATCCAGAAGAGCACTCATTCCAAATCTTGCTGCATTCTTGGATCAAGTTTTCACTACCATCATATTTTATTTATTTCCATCATAGGTTTTATATGATCTCAAAAAATTATATTCCATGACAGCAC
>NW_013809805.1:0-504 GCF_000517525.1 Limulus polyphemus
ACGTTTCCAGCATTGAGTTCTTTTGTGTCCAGGTTTGTTACAGTGCCAGCAAAGTCCCTCAAACTTCTCTGAAAGCTGACCTTTTCTGGCCTTGAATCCAGATGACTGTACCAACCTTGGTACCTCTGTGCTGGACTAAATGTAGGATTCAAATTGCATCCTGCATAGTAGAGGGGTGTGCTTGCTTCACTTGTATCTTTACCTGGTTAGTTCAACCTCTCTTTTGCAGCAATGTCTGCGATCATTTTTTGCAGGGTTAGTCCATCGGCATTTCCATGAGATTTTTCTTCTATATATTCAATATCATAATTATACTGGTCAATGTTTCCGATCCAACGTGCCTGTTGTCCCTCTGGGTTCTTTAATGATCTTAACCAGCGTAATGCAGCATGGTCTGTCCTGATGGTAAACCTAGCCCCATAGAGGTAAGGATGGAAATATGTCAGACTCTTTACTATAACAAGGAGTTCCCTCCGTGTTACAAAGTAGTTCCTCTCTGGTCTA
>NW_013809806.1:0-919 GCF_000517525.1 Limulus polyphemus
TTTTAATAGGTTCAGGAAGACCCCGGATTTAGCTCCGTTACGTTATGAGAGAATCAATGCAAAAAATTTATCTTCTTTTTTTCGGCTTAAATAGCCCCGTGGGACTGAGAAAAAAATTTTACCCCTGAGGTATGCATTACGTGTTAACAAACAAGTATTATATTTATATGTATCTTCTTCATTTTTGTTTAGTAATTGTTTGTGGCTACTAGTAGAGTATACCTCTTGTATCTATTAAAAGTTAGTTGTTAATGTTTCTTTAATTGAGTAAATTGAGTGGTGAGGGTTGAGAACCTCATATCACATTACAGATTATGTATGCACATTGTACCACAGTGTTTATTTGTTAATATTATGTGAAGAATTAAAAGGTGGCAACTTTTTCAATATTTCAACTTGAAAATTCTATTCCTATCAATAAACATTGGTTTTTGTGTACTAAAATATTTAATTCAATGTTGATAGAAATTTTATTATTGTAGTAAAGTCAACAAAATCTGACCACTATACTAGCTACGTTATAAATTTCTTTTTCAAGTAATTTTAGTTAAATACATAAGTTTTAAGACATGAAGTGATTTGGTGGATAGTTTTACATGTTATCTGCTAGTAAAGCATTTTAACCTTACAAAACTCATTTGTTGTTAATCGTATGAAGTCATTTTCAATGTCATTTCTGTTTTATAAGAATATTTTAAGTAGATATATGATGATTTGATCAGAATATAGTGCCTTTCTTTCTTCTTTTGTTTAGGAATATATTTTAATAGATAAAAACATCATAATACAAAATGCCATTGTACCCAAGTGTATATACTGTGTTCATGGTGTAACTGCCAATAAAAACAAACAAACAAAAACATGCAAATAAGATAACATGTTTATTACTTGAGATTTACTACACTAAATTTCAAGAAAA
>NW_013809807.1:0-503 GCF_000517525.1 Limulus polyphemus
GTTGGTTGTGTCTATAACTTGGATATTTAATGGTTGTGTCTATAATTTGGGTATTTAATGGTTGTGTCTATAACTTGGATATTTTAATGGTTGTGTCTATAACTTTGGTATTTAGTGGTTGTGTCTATAACTTGGATATTTAATGGTTGTGTCTATAACTTTGGTATTTAGTGGTTGTGTCTATAACTTGGGTATTTAGTGGTTGTGTCTATAACTTGGGTATTTAATGGTTGTGTCTATAACTTGGGTATTTAATGGTTGTGTCTATAACTTGGGTATTTAATGGTTGTGTCTATAACTTGGGTATTTAATGGTTGTGTCTATAATTTGGGTATTTAATGGTTGTGTCTATAACTTGGGTATTTATTGGTTGTGTCTATAACTTTGGTATTTATTGGTTGTGTCTATAATTTGGGTATTTAATGGTTGTGTCTATAACTTGGGTATTTATTGGTTGTGTCTATAACTTGGGTATTTAATGGTTTTGTCTATAACTTGGGTAT
>NW_013809808.1:0-754 GCF_000517525.1 Limulus polyphemus
AAAGCTGGATGTCCAAAGGTGCAACTTTGTCATAGACTCTGCGTCTCAGCAAACCCTTGTGAGCATCAAGGTGTTAGATCATGAAGGAGTACCAGAAGCCATGCAGAAGCTTTATGGTGGGACAGGACATTCTACAAGATTGTGGGGACCAGTGTGGGTAACTATTGAGCTCATGGGCATAAAGGACAGACAGAAAGTATACTTGACTGACATTGAAGACGAATGCATACTAGGATTGGACAATCTACTACCAAGGAAGTTTGTACTTGATTTTGATAAAATGACGTAACAGTTCCGGTAACTGTTAAAAGAGAGGTTGAACTAATTAGGTGCAATCAAGCTAAATTCAAGCCGACTGAAAGAGGTGATGATGGTGAAGTGGAACCAAATATAGATATCAAAGCAGAACAGGAGAAAGACCAAGATTTGAAGCCAATGATTGATTTCCTAAAAGCAAGTGTTTTGCACCCTGCTTGGGAGAAGGTGTCTAGTCTAAGCCCTGTGACAAAGAACTATTGGGCACAATGGGACCAGTTGAGGCTTCAAGATGGTATTCTTCTCCGGAGATGGGAAACTGCAGATGGGAAAGTGATGACCTGGCAAATGGTTATACCGAGAAATTTACGGGAAGTTGTGCTGCATCAGTTCCATGATAGTTTAACAAGAAGACATCTTGGAGTTAAGAAGACATTGAGTCACCTACGACACAGATTTTACTGGATAGGTATGAGACAAGATGTGGAAGAATGGTGCA
>NW_013809809.1:0-505 GCF_000517525.1 Limulus polyphemus
ATGGGAGTTTGCTGTAGGATTTTTATTGCTTCGTGTATTTGAAGAGTTGTGAAGTCGTTAAATCGGCGGTTTACTTTGGTGTTTTGTACTAGGTCCTGACGTGTGGGTTTTTGGTTGTGGATGCGGGCACAGTGTTCTTTGATGGCTCCATTTTGTAGGTGCATTGTTAGGCGTCTTGACAGAGTTGTGGTAGTCATTCCGATGTAAATTAATGCCTTCCACGAGCTAGATACCACCACCTGCTTACCCATACCTATAAATATCCACCAACAGTAATCACAATTCACACAACATTCAGCCTTGATAATGGATGCAGAATGCATTCAAAACTCGTCGGCCAACTCATCACTAGCTACAACTTTTACTCGTTGTTCTAACAATGTTAAGACGGCTTATCGACTTCTTGAGAAGAATTCTAAGAAGAAAGTAACCTACAGACATCGGTCTTGTTTAACAAAATCTGACCATATATATATATATATATATATATATATATATATACACA
>NW_013809810.1:0-984 GCF_000517525.1 Limulus polyphemus
AGCCATTTTAAATTCTTAGGATGCCATCTCTTTCTTTGAGCCAAGATTTCAAGGAGGTAGGTTGTGCGTTTAGTCTGCCCGAAATTTCATATTTTGTTAGACTGAAATACAGCTTAGTTACTAAGCTTGATAAATTATAGTGGAATTCTATGGTATTGATATAATAATCTATGATTTTTTAGTTATTCAACTAAACCTAAAAAATTTTTTTCATACCCTCCACGTGCAAAATTTTAAAAGGCTTTGCAACCTATGTCAAGCAGCAACCGAGTACAAAGGTCGTAACTAGAAGAGATAATTGTTTGCTTTTACTTCTTTATTTACTGTTCTATGTTTTAAGAAAAATAAGTTTAAGATCTTATTTCCAAATAGCAATAATCTATATACATATATAATGTATAATAATTGAAATGTGACTGTATTTTACAAAATACTGGTCTACTAAAACACAGCCAAGACAGGTCACTTTGTAAAGACTAAAGGTCAGTTTTATATTATTTTATATGGTTAACATGAGCACACGTGTGCCGCGTCATTGTAACTTCTGTATTGTTAGACAGGCATGGCTGAAAGGTCAATATAATTTAAATAATAAATATATATAAATGTATAATGTTTTGAGATTTAAGCTACTTAATATACACATTTATATTTTTGTGTTATAATTCATATTCATTTCCTAATTTTTTATGGTGGTTACGCAATAGGTCAAATCTACCGAACCTGTACAGAGATTCGTTACTGAAAATAATAGATGATATATAGTTTTTTTTTCTTAAGAAACATTTGCCCCCCAGTGGTACAGCGGTATGTCTGCGGATAATGCTAGAATCCAGGTTTCGATACCCATGGTGGGCAGAGCACAGATAGCCCATTGTGTTACGTTGTGCTTAACTTCAAACAAATAAACATTTGATAACTATCTGGACATTATAAAGATTTCACATGTGAAATTTGAAAATTTTCCCATGCATAAAAGTATTC
>NW_013809811.1:0-506 GCF_000517525.1 Limulus polyphemus
CCGTCAAATCCAGTTATTTGATCAAACAAGATTTACCTAAGAGTTGGTGTTGGTTGCTTTTAACGTGTCTTCCCTCCAGTCTATAAGTTCAAAACTACGAACAGCCATTAGCACATAGCCGCTGTTTAGCTTTGTGCGAAACAAACAATCAAGTCAACTTTCGATCAACGTGATTCAGTATGTATTAGGTCGTCAAGAAATTAATGGCGCGTTTTGGAACACTTTCATTAACCACCTTCCCAAAAAACGTACATCGCGTATGATAGTTAAACGAACCGCCTAAATGTCACGTTAGCGTAGCCTATATAATGTGTAAAGTTTAGAATACTCTAATCCCTTATAGTGATGACACACAATTAGCAGTTAGTGCTGTTTGAATACAATAAGGGAAACAACGCCTCTGTAGCCACAAAGAATATCAAAGAAGTTTATGGAAATGTTTTGAACGTTCGTAAGTGTCAACGATGGTTCAGCAAATTCCGTTCAGACGACTTTAGCCTTAAAAA
>NW_013809812.1:0-541 GCF_000517525.1 Limulus polyphemus
TTGTGTAATCCGATCTCCTGACAAGACTACTAACACCAGTACCTTGTGTAATCCGATCTCCTGACAAGACTACTAACATAGTACCTTGTGTAATCCGATCTCCTGACAAGACTACTAACATAGTACCTTGTATACTCCGATCTCCTGACAAGACTAATAACACTGTACCTTGTATACTTGATCAACTAGACAAATAACATAGCACCTAGTATACTCCAATACGCCTGATACATGTTGCTGTACCTTATAAAACATATATACATACGTTTCTGTATATGACAGATGGCATACAAAACTTTCTGTAACTTAATAACCCTCAAAGATGACGTACACACCTTTCTGTAACTTAATAAACTTGACAGATGGCATACAAAACTTTCTGTAACTTAATAACCCTCAAAGATGACGTACACACCTTTCTGTAACTTAATAAACTTGACAGATGGCATACAAAACTTTCTGTAACTTAATAACCCTCAAAGATGACGTACACACCTTTCTGTAACTTAATAAACTTGACAGATGAATATAGAATTTTCAG
>NW_013809813.1:0-506 GCF_000517525.1 Limulus polyphemus
TGAACACAAATTTCAACACATTCAAAATCAACGACAGATATATTCTAAACAGCCCCCAGTGGCTCCAAAGTAAGTCTGAAAGCTTATAAGGCTCACAATCGGGTTTCAATACCCGTGGCGAGAAAAGCACATATAGCCCACTGTGTAACGTTGTGCTTAACAGGTTGGTTTGTTATGAGTTTCGCGAAAAGCTACACGAGGGCTATCTGCGCTAAGCGTCCCTAATTAACCAGTGAAAGACTAGAGGGATGACAGCTAGCCATCACTATCCACCACCAACTCTTGGGCTACTCTTATATCAACGAATAGTGATATTGACCGTAGCATTATAACGCCCCCACGACAGGAAGGGCGAGCATGTTTGATGAGACGGGGATTCGAACCCGCGACCCTCAGATTGCGAGTCAACAGCCCTAACCACTTGTCCAAGCTGGGCCTAATGCAAGGAAGGAATCATCGTTAACGGGCAGTTTGTGAAACACACTTTCCGATACTCTATTTTATTT
>NW_013809814.1:0-506 GCF_000517525.1 Limulus polyphemus
TGCAGTACATGTAGTGCTAAAAGGGGACCCAAGCATAAGGGACGCCCACCTCATGAAGAGTTGCCTGAGAATGTGTCGGAGTTTGTGAAAGTGTTATCGGAAAGGATGGATGACATACACCA
Source organism: Limulus polyphemus (assembly GCF_000517525.1). Lineage (NCBI taxonomy): Eukaryota > Metazoa > Arthropoda > Merostomata > Xiphosura > Limulidae > Limulus > Limulus polyphemus. The sequence continues at coordinate 123 of NW_013809814.1, forward strand.
TGAAGTGCGTTCAAACTTAAAAACGTCTGCTGATTCGATGAAGTTAACTTATGATAAGAGATCTACTGAAGTCAGCTTTGTACCAGGAGACAAGGTGTGGTTGTATAATCCCAGGAAGACCAAAGGGAAGTCTCCTAAGTTGTCTTCTCCATGGGAAGGCCCATATGACATAGTGGATCGTCTCTCAGACGTGACTTTCTGGATAAAATGTGGTCGGCGAGGTAAGCCAAAAGAAGTGCATGCCAACAGGCTTTGACGTTATCACGGTCCAGGACATTTCAGTTGGAACGAAGTGAACAACAGAACAAATGACACTGCTGAAGACGTGCCACCTGAAGAAGCCACTGTCAAAGAAGAAACTCTACTCAGTTTGAGAAAGGAAAC
>NW_013809815.1:0-506 GCF_000517525.1 Limulus polyphemus
GGAGCTGCGGCGATGACAGGACATCATTCCGGCGTGATAGCTCAGATTAAAGCAGTAGCCCCGGATTGTAAATCAACACACTGTATAATTCACAGAGAAAATCTAGCCATTAAGAAAATGTCATCCGAATTAAACTCAACTCTGAGTGAGGTTGTGAAAATTGTGAATTATGTGAAGGCCAACGCACTGAATTCAAGGTTATTTGCAGCATTATGTGAAGATGCGGGTGCTGAGCACACACAACTCGTACTGCATGCTGATATATGCTGGTTGTCCAGAGTCAAAGTTCTCTCTCGAGTATTTGAACTACTGCATGAGCTCGCCCACTTCCTCTAGTTCAAGAAACCACATTGGTCAGAACTATTCAGAAATTCTGAATGGGTTGCAAAGCTAGCGTATATGGCGTATATTTGTGACATCTTGAATACCTTCAACGTCTCCATGTAGGGAAAAATGAGTTCGTTCTTCACGATAGCAGACAAGATTGATGGAATGAAACGCAAGTT
>NW_013809816.1:0-506 GCF_000517525.1 Limulus polyphemus
AGCTTTGCGCGAAATTCCAAAACAAACAAACAAACAAACTGGGATTGGTTGATAACTTCGTGCGAAACATTTAATTCTGTATACGCTAGTGACTGAATACTTTCCATGTTTGTACTGGGATTCGTTGATAACTTCGTGTTAACTGGTAAAGCCAGGTGTTTAAATAAATTATTTTATCGTCTCATCCTTTTCACACCATTAGTTACTGTATTTTTCAGTGTATAAGACGCACTTTTTTACTCTAAAATTTGATGTCAAAATCTGCTTGCGTCCTCTACACCGAAGGTATGAATAATACATATGCATATATACGATATACACAAGCCATGTGTAAATATATTTAAATAGGCATGCATAGTTTAGTTCAATTGAATGTGTTATTTATAACAATAGTAGTTTTTTTCTTTTAAAAACATAACTATTTATAATGCTCCCTAAATAATACAAAAATAAATTACAGTGAAAGCAATGAAGATTTTGTAGGTTTGAACGAAACTAAATAACAG
>NW_013809817.1:0-783 GCF_000517525.1 Limulus polyphemus
TACACACGGCCTTCTTCCTTCAGGGATATTCAAACAAAAAATATTAAAAATAGAGAAACTTCCATTATTACATTGACTTTCATTATTTTTTCACTCTTAAAGTCTATTTCTCCCTATGAAAATACTGCTGTGATTATAAAAATAATTTAAAAATAACATAAAATAGAAATCCATGCCACATGGGTAAGATTAATGGTTAATGAAATTGGTACAAACGTGTTTAAATTTTTATGTATTTTAAGTTTTCTTTATCCTACATTACAATAAAGTTAGTCAGTTTTGTCTACCTTTTCGTTAACTTACTGTTGCTTTAAATTAATGACGTGTTAGTACTTATATTTCAACAAGAAACTAAAATTATTCTAGATTTTCACCACATTGAAACATCAAACTAACAAGATAATTAAAATGCATAAATTAATTAAGTAAGGTTATGCAGCATTTCGTAATTAATCTTTGTCGGAGAGTTTAATTTTATATTTCTTACTTTTTTACATTGAGAAGCCAACATTTTAAAGTCATATTTGCTACTACTGATAATTATATATATATTTATGTTACATATAGTTTAGACTATGGACGTAGAACCATGTAATACACAATGATATAAATCTGAGCAAATTTTTTCACTTCTTGAATTCAACTATACTTGTACAAACTTTAATGCCAATTATTATTCATCTAGGAATCTAGATACAGGTGTCATTAATATTTGGACGTGTATATTTTTATTTCATACAAACTTCTGTATAATTCGTGTACATCTATAATATACTGGATATG
>NW_013809818.1:0-1979 GCF_000517525.1 Limulus polyphemus
AAGATTTAACGATACTGTGTACTATCAATAACAAGCCATAAGATTTAACGATACTGTGTACTATCAATAACAAGCCACAAGATTTAACGATTATCTGTACTGTCAATAAGAAGACACAAGATTTAACAATACTGTGTACTGTCATTAAGAAGACACAAGATTTAACAATACTATGTACTATCAAAAAGAAGACAAGATTTAATAATACTGTATACTATCACTAACAAGCCAAAGGTTTAACGATACTGTGTACTGTCAATAAAAAGACACAAGTTTTAACAATGCTGTGTACTGTCAATAAGAAAACACATGATTTTACGATACTGTGTACTATCAATAAAAAGACACAAGTTTTAACAATGCTGTGTACTGTAAATATGAAGACACAAGATATAACTATACCGTGTACTATCAATAACAAGCCATAAGATTTAACGATACTGTGAACTGTCTATAACAAGCCACAAGATTTAACGAAACTGTGTACTGTAATAAGAAGACAAACTATTTAACAATACTGTATACTATCTTTAACAAGCCACAAGATTTAACGATACTGTGTACTTTCAATAAAAAGAAACAAGTCAGCATTGTTAAACCGTTAAATCATGTGTCTTCTTATTGACAGTACAACACAGTATTATTGATAGTGACAGTACACAGCATTGTTAAAACTTGTGTCTTTTAAATCTTGTGTCTTCTTATAACGATACCGTGTATCGTTAAATCTTGTCTTCTTATTGATAGTACATAGGATTGTTAAATTCTGTGTCTTCTTATTGACAGTACACAGTATCCTTAAATTTTGTTGCTTGTTATTGATAGTATACAGTATCGTTAAATATTATGGCTTATTATTGATAGTACACAGTATCGTTAAATCATGTGTCTTCTTATTGACAGTACACAACATTGTTAAAACTTGTGTCTTTTTATTGATAGTACACAGTATTGTTAAATCTCGTGTCTTCTTATTGACAGTACACATTACTGTGTAAATTCTTATTATTGATAGTACACAGTATCGTTAAATCATGTGTCTTCTTATTGACAGTACACAGCATTGTTAAATCTTGTGTCTTCTTATTGACATCTTCTGTCTTGTTATTGATAGTACTTTAACGATACTGTGGCTTGTTATTGATAGTACTTAAGATTTAACGATACTGTTTACTATCAATGACAAGCCACAAGATATAACGATTATGTGTACTGACAATAAGAAGACATAAGATTTAAAAATACTGTGTACTGTCAATAAGAAGACACAAGATTTAACAATACTGTGTACTGTCAATAAGAAGACACAAGAACTGTGTTCTGTCAATAAGAAGACACAAGATTTAACAATACTGTGTACTGTCAATAATTAGACACAAGATTTAACAATACTATGTACTATCAAAAAAGAAGACAAGATTTAACAATACTGTGTACTATCACTAACAAGCCACAAGATTTAACGATACTGTGTACTGTCAATAAAAAAACACAAGTTTTAACAATGCTGTGTACTGTCAATAAAAAGCTACAAGATTTAACAATGCTGTGTACTGTCAATAAGAAGACACAAGATTTAACGATACTGTGTACTATCAATAACTAGCCATAAGATTTAACGATACTGTGTACTATCAATAACAAGCCACAAGATTTAACGATTATGTGTACTGTCAATAAGAAGACACAAGATTTAACAATTCTGTGTACTGTCAATAAGAAGACACAAGATTTAACATACTGTGTACTGTCAATAAGAAGACACAAGATCACAAGATTTAACGATACTGTGTACTATCAATAACAAGCCATAAGATTTAACGATATTGTGTACTATCAATAACAAGCCACAAGATTTAACGAAACTGTGTACTACCAATAACAAGCCACAAGATTTAACGAAACTGTGTACTGTCAATAAGAAGACAAAATATTTAACAATACTGTGTACTGTCAATAAGAAGTCACAAGATTTAACG
>NW_013809819.1:0-1510 GCF_000517525.1 Limulus polyphemus
AACACCTATAGTAAAACACATCATCCCTTGTTTACTATAGGTGTTGGATCTTTATTGCACATCCTTCCTTCTTTACTATAACTATTGAATCTTTATTGCACATCCTCCCTTGTTTACTACGGGTTTTGGATCTTTAATGCACATCCCTCCTTGTTTAATATAAGTGTTGGATCTTTAATGCCTATCCTTCCTTGTTTACTATAGGTGTTGGATCTTTAATGCACATTTTTCCCTGTTTAATATAAGTGTTAGATCTTTAATGCACATCCTTCCTTGTTTACTATAGGTGTTGGACCTTTAATGGACATCCTTCCTTGTTTACTATAAGTGTTGGGTCTTAAATGCACATCCTTCCTTCTTTACTATAAGTTTTGGATCTTTAATGCACATCCTTCCCGTTTCACTATAAGTGTTGGATATTTAATGCACATCCTTCCTTGTTTATTATAGGTGATGGATCTTCAATGCACATCATCCCTTGTTTACTATAGGTTTTGGATCTTTAATGCACATCCTTCCTTGTTTACTATAGGTGTTGGATCTTTAATGAAAGAAGGATAGGCATTAAAGATCCAACACCTATAGTAAACAAGGGAGGATGTGCATAAAAGTTCCAACACTTATAGTAAACAAGAGAGGGAGTGCATTAAAGATCCAACACTTATAGTAAACAAGGAAGGATGTGCATTAAAGATACAACACTTATACTAAACAAGGAGGGATGTGCATTAAAGATCCAACACTTATAGTAAACAAGGAAGGATGTGCATTAAAGATCCAACACCTATAGTAAAGAAGGAAGGATAGGCATTAAAGATACAACACCTATAGTAAACAAGGGAGGATGTGCATTAAAGATCCAACACTTATAGTAAAAAGAATGGATGTGCATTAAAGATCCAACACCTATAGTAAACAAGGGAGGATGTGCATTAAAGATCCAACACCTATAGTAAAAAAGGGAGGGTGTGCATTAAAGATCTTTAATGCACATCATCCCTTGTTTTCTATAGGTTTTGGCAAATCCTCCCTTTTTTCTATAAGTGTTGGATATTTAATGCACATCATCCCTTGTTTACTATAGGTTTTGGATCATTAAGATCCAACACCTATAGTAAACAAGGGTCTTTAATGCACATCCTTTTTATAACTGTTGAATCTTTATTGCACATCCTCCCTTGTTTACTACAGGTGTTGGATAAACAAGGAAGGATGTGCATTAAAGATCCAACACCTACAGTAAACAAGGATGATGTGCATTAAAGATTCAACACCTATAGTAAACAAAGAAGTATGTGCAATAAAGATCCAACACTAATCGCAAACAAGGAAGGATGTGCATTAAAGATCCAACACCTATAGTAAACAAAGAAGAATAGGCATTAAAGATCCAACACCTATAGTAAACAAGGGAGGATGTGCTTTAAAGATCCAACACCTATAGTAAACAAGGAAGGATATACATTAAATATCCAACACTTATAGTAAACAAGGAGGATGTGCATTAAAG
>NW_013809820.1:0-506 GCF_000517525.1 Limulus polyphemus
AGTTTGAATGTCGCATAATTCTTCAAACATCCTTTTAATTCACGATTATTATACTTCGCAGAATGTAGTTTAAAATAAAAAACGTAAAATATAGATAGACTTTCATAAACTTAATATTTAAAATCCTATATGTTTCGAAAGGCCCCACCGTTCTTTTCTAGGGATTTAAGACTTTGCACAACATCACTGATATTCTGACTTACAGTAGTCCTGCTAATCCTCACACAACATCACTGATATTCTGACTTACAGTAGTCCTGCTAATCCTCACACAAAATCACTGATATTCTGACTTACAGTAGTCCTGCTAATCCTCACACAACATTACTGGTATTCTGACTTACAGTAGTCCTGCTAATCCTCACACAACATCATTGATATTCTGATTTACAGTGGTCCTGCTAATCCTCACAAAACCTTACTGATATTCTAACTTACAGTAGTCCTGCTAATCCTCACACAACATTACCGGTATTGTGACTTACAGTAGTCCTGCTAATCCTCAC
>NW_013809821.1:0-505 GCF_000517525.1 Limulus polyphemus
CCTTCCATGGAGAAGACCATAAAAGCTTCTGTATGGCTTCTGGTACTCCTTCGTGATCTAACACCTTGATGCTCACAAGGGTTTGCTGAGACGCAGAGTCTATGACAAAGTTGCACCTTTGGCCATCTAGCTTTCCTGTCACATAGACACTGTGTGTGCTTAGCATTTTATACCTAGCTGTTGGGACTTTCAAGATGGGGGTTGATGGGCGTCGCTCTACACCAACCACTACTGGTCTCCTTGAGGCCGACTTGTTGGTAATATTCCTCCTACACTGGCTTCTCAAATGTCCGTGCTTTCCACAGTTCCAACAACTTTTCTGGATACCAGCCTTTCCTGCTGTGACACCTCCCCTATGTCGAAGTTTCCAGCATTGAGCTCTCTTGTGCCCAGGTTTGTTACAGTGCCAGCAAAGTCCCTCAAACTTCTCTGAAAGCTGGCCTTTTCTGGCCTTGAATCCAGATGACTGTACCAACCTTGGTACCTCTGTGCTGGACTTAACGTA
>NW_013809822.1:0-506 GCF_000517525.1 Limulus polyphemus
GCATAACATACTTTTGACAATTATCATCTTAAAAAGGGCGCTTACTTAAATCTCATATTTCATGTTTAGCTTTATAAATTGATTTGTTCCACTAAAGTTTATAGGATCTACCTACATATTTAACTGTTACTATCCTTACCTTTCTGTAGATATTTTCACAAATCTTTGTCTTGTGCTTGTTTCTTGCTGGTTTAGAACTTTATGCATAAAACTTATAAAAGAATTTTCTTTATGCGTAAATTAAAACGTCTGCAACGATTATCTTGTACAGATTTCTATCTCACACTAATACTGTCTGAGAGGTCCAACTCAAATGGTGTTGGTACACTTTAGAGATTGTTAGGAAATACAAAGGGCAGGAGAGATCATCACATAGCCAAACAACCAGTCCCCTCTTAAAACTTGTACAATATAGGATCAGTAACACTGAAAATAAATATCTGGAATTGGAAAGTTTTGTAACACAAACACACATACACACACGCAAACACGCATATGTGTGTGTG
>NW_013809823.1:0-505 GCF_000517525.1 Limulus polyphemus
GGAGATATAAAGGTATTGTACTTACATACTAAAGATAGAAGGTATGTTACCTACTTGATCCAGGAAATCAGTAAGAGGAGACATAGAGGTAGTGTACTTACATACTAAAAGATAGAAGGTATGTTACCTACTTGATCCAGGAAGTCAATAAGAGGAGACATCCAGGTAGTGTACTTACATACAAAAGAAAGAAGATATGTTACCTACTTGATCCAGGAAGTCAATAAGAGAAGACATCCAGGTAGTGTACTTACATACAAAAAGATAAAATGTATGTTATCCACTTGATCCAGGAAGTCAATAGGAGGAGACATCCAGGTAGTGTACTTACATACTAAAAGATAGAAGGTATGTTACCTACTTGATACAGGAAGTCAATAGGAGGAGACATCCAGGTAGTGTACTTACATACTAAAAGATAAAATGTATGTTATCCACTTGATCCAGGAAGTAAATAGGAGGAGACTTCCAGGTAGTGTACTTATATACTAAAAAATAAGGTATG
>NW_013809824.1:0-725 GCF_000517525.1 Limulus polyphemus
CAATCAAACATATCTCAAGCAGTTGGAGAATGAATTAGGCATTATTCTATTCCATACAAAGATATACCAATCAAACATATCTCAAGCAGACTGAGAATGAAATAGGCATTATTCTATTCCATACAAAGATATACCAATCAAACATATCTCAAGCAGACTGAGAATGAGATTGGTATTATTATATTCCATACAAAGATATACCAATCAAACATATCTCAGGCAGACTGAGAATGAAATAGGCATTATTATATTCCATACAAAGATATACCAATCAAACATATCTCAAGCAGACGAGAATGAGATGGGTATTATTATATTCCATACAAAGATATACCAATCAAAAATATCTCAAGCAGACTGAGAATGAAATGAGCATTATTCTATTCCGTACAAAGATATAACAATCAAACATATCTCAAGCAGCTGGAGAATGAGATGGGCATTATTCTATTCCATACAAAGATATACCAATCAAACATATCTCAAGCAGACGAAGAATGAAATGAGCATTATTCTATTCCGTACAAAGATATACCAATCAAACATATCTCAAGCAGTTGGAGAATGAATTAGGCATTATTCTATTCCATACAAAGATATACTAATCAAACATATCTCAAGCAGCTGGAGAATGAGATGGGCATTATTCTATTCCATACAAAGATATACCAATCAAACATATCTCAAGCAGACTGAGAATGAAATAGGCATTATTATATTCCATA
>NW_013809825.1:0-923 GCF_000517525.1 Limulus polyphemus
AAACTATACAAAGCACAGGATAGTTCTAGAAACGTGGCGTCACAGTAGTCATGTGACTCGCTGACGCAACAGTAGTGTATTTTTAACTTGTTTCACATTATTATGTGACTGCTCCGTCATATTACCAAATTGTAGAACATATTACATGTAATATGTCAGTGTTTTAAAATATCTAAACTATTGAGGCAGATGTCCTGTTGTTCTTCCCAGTATAACATGGTTTCACACCTTTTATCACTTTTTTCGAATTCGTTCTTGCTTTTCATCTTTAAAAAATATCACTATTTTTTCTCTTTTACAAAAGAATTAGGAACCGTCGAAGGTCCCCTTGAAAAATATTAGAACTAAAAGCTAAAGTCCTTGCTTGTTTGGAAGTGAGTTCTAGCTGATAGGATTTTAGTTCTAACTCATGATTTTAGTTCTAACTCATAGGATTTGGGTTCTAACTTATAGAATTTTAGTTCTAACTCATAGGATTTTAGTTCTAACTCATAGGATTTGGGTTCTAACTCATAGGATTTGAGTTCTAACTCATAGGATTTGGGTTCTAACTTATATGATTTCAGTTCTAACTCATAGGATTTGAGTTCTAACTTTTAGGATTTGAGTTCTAACTCATAGGATTTGAGTTCTAACTCATAGGATTTGGGTTCTAACTCATAGGATTTGAGTTCTAACTTAAAAGGTTTGAGTTCTAACTCATAGGATTTGGGTTCTAACTCATAAGATTTGGGTTCTAACTCATAAGATTTGAGTTCTAACTGATAGGATTTTAGTTCTAACTCATGATTTTAGTTCTAACTCATAGGATTTGGGTTATAACTTATAGGATTTTAGTTCTAACTCATAGGATTTGGGTTCTAACTCATAGGATTTGAGTTCTAACTCATAGGATTTGAGTTCTAACTTTTAGGATTTGAGTT
>NW_013809826.1:0-980 GCF_000517525.1 Limulus polyphemus
GTTTGAGGTTTGCTGCTTTCAAACGCTTGAATACTTCCTCCAGCCGGGACATTTCCTCGTCAAAAGTTGTTGCAAATACGATGACATCGTCCAGGTACACTAGGACTATCCTCCATTGTAGGCCTTCCAATACTCGTTCCATCAGCCTCTAAAATGTTGCTGGAGCATTAATGAGCCCGAATGGCATCACTCGGTATTGCCAGAGACCTTGGCCATAACTAAATGCTGTCTTGGGTCTATCTGCTTCATTAAGGAAGGGATAGTCGAGAAGTCAGATAGTCCCTGGTCAGCTCCCGTCGTATTAGTCCAGAAGAAGGATGGGACCCAACGTTGTGGACTTCAGGGCTCTTAACAGCATAACCGAAAAAGACTCATAGCCACTGCTAAGAATTGATGATACTCTTGATGCCCTAAGTGGAGCCAGGTGGTTTTCAACTCTTGACTTAAAGTCAGGTTTCCATCAAGTAAAAATGGCTTAGACCGTCCATGACCTTCTCTATCTCTTGTCGCTTTGCTGGAGCTATTCTCCTTGGAGGGATCTTTATTGGACGGTGATTGCTTGTGTTTATCCTGTGCTCTACCAGGTTTGTGCATCCGAGGTCATGATCTCCTTTCGAAAAGATGTCAGCATAATTTGCCAATGTGATGATGAAAAATGGACAATGCTCTTCTTATAAAGGTCAGTCAAATATTCTGGAAGTGTATGTCCTTTCTTTATACTTGTATTTCTTGCTTTAACATTGACTGGCTCTACCTCCTGGCACACACCCAACAATGCCCTTTCCTTACGTGTCTGCTCACATTTAGAGAAAATGGCCACTGTTATAGGTACTAGTTGATGACCTGCCACAAGTGAACTTCCAATCTTCAAATCTGCTGGCCTGGATGGGTCTTCCACTGCTTCCACAAGCATTGGGCTCCCATGGGATGTTCTTTTATCCTACCCAATTATTTCTCTGACATCGGGGTATTGTAGTTGA
>NW_013809827.1:0-531 GCF_000517525.1 Limulus polyphemus
GGCTCAAAGAACAAGACAAGCTCAAACACGATCTTGAGCCTTCAATGCTTGGCAGTGGAATTTAAGTGCTTTTAACTATAATCCACAATATAATTATGCATCTGACAAAGTGGTTACTATTGGATCAATGTCTAAAATATGTGATAAATGTGGTGCTAAAAAGTGGGATAAAGAATCACGAGAAATGTGTTGTACCAACGGAAAAGTTCAATTACCTGCACTTTTGGAACCTCCAGAACCTTTTTAAAACTTTATTTACAGGCACTACATCTGAATCTAAACACTTCGTACAAAATATTTAAGCATACAGTTCTGCATTCCAAATGACCTCATTTGGAGCTAATATCATTAGTGAAGGAGGATTCATGCCTACATTTAAAGTTCAAGTCAAATATATCACAGAATAGGTTCACTACAACCATTACCTCATGAAGAACCAAGGTATCTTCAATTGTACTTTGTTGGAGATTTGCAACATCAGGCACAAAATAGATACAATAGAAACCCAGCAACAAGATTGGAACTAATTGC
>NW_013809828.1:0-506 GCF_000517525.1 Limulus polyphemus
GATTTTTGTGTGTCACTTGGTATGTTGAATGCAACACTGGTTCAAATTAGATGTTTGTGATGTCAAAATACAGTCTCTAGTTTCGTATGAATTAGGAACTTAAATTACCGATATTAACAAGCTAGAATATAAAATAAGAACCTATTCTATTTGCTGAGATATCGCTCGTGTACTGAATCAAACACAGTGGCCCTGTTCACCTCTTTCCATTTTTGGAAATGCTTCCTTATATACACTTACTTTGGTCTATGACATGTGAATATCCAACCTAAACATCAGAATGTTCCCCTAGTGTCTTTCTCAGCCATTTTCAATATTTTGATGGCACCTCATTCTTTCAATATAAATCTTCGAGCTGGTGAGTCTTTAGTCTGCTTGAAATTTCATATTTCATTTTAGACCCCAATACAGCTTAATTACTATAGATATGGGATAGAATTTGCTGGCTTCTTTACAATACAGTGGTTGCAATAAGAACTGTTTAAAGTACTTTATAAAAGTGAGAG
>NW_013809829.1:0-1735 GCF_000517525.1 Limulus polyphemus
AAAAGAAGACACAAGATTTAACGATACTGTGTACTGTCAATAAGAAGACACAAGATTTAACGATACTGTGTACTTTCAACTAAGAAGACACAAGATTTAACATACTGTGTACTGTCAATAAGAAGACACAAATTTAACGATACTATGTACTGTCAATAAGAAGACAGAAGATTTAAAGATACTGTGTACTTTCAATAAGGAGACACAAGATTTAACGATACTGTGTACTGTCAATAAGAAGACAAAAGATTTAACGATACTGTGTACTGTCAACAAGAAGACACAAGATTTATCGATACTGTGTACTGTCAATAAGAAGACACAAGATTTAACGATACTGTGTACTGTCAATAAGAATAAACAATATTCAACGATATTGTGTACTGTCAGTAAGAAAACACAAGACTTAACAATAATGTGTCCTGTCAATAAGAAGACACAAGATTTAACGATACTGTGTACTGTCAATAAGAAGACACAAGATTTAATGATACTGTGTACTGTCTCTTGTGTCTTCTTATTGACAGGACACATTATTGTTAAATCTTTGTTTTCTTACTGACAGTACTCAGTATCGTTAAATCTTGTGTCTTCTTATTGACAAGACACATTATTGTTAAATCTTGTGTTTTCTTACTGACAGTACACATTATCGTTGAATATTGGGTGTCTTTTTATATATATTACTCAGTATTGCTAAATCGTGTGTCTTCTTATTGAGAGTACACAGTATTGTTAAATCTTGTGTCTTTTTATTGACAGTAATACTGTGTACTATATATAAAAAGACACTAGATTTAACGATACTGTGTGCTGTCAATAAAAAGACAAAATATTCTTATTGACAGTACACAGTATCGTTAAAGAGTATCGTTAAATCTTGTGTGTTCTTATTGACAGGACACATTATTGTTAAATCTTGTGTTTTCTTACTGACAGTACACATTATCGTTGAATATTGTTTATTGTGTCTTCTTATTGACAGGACACAGTTTTGTTAAATCTTGTGTCTTCTTATTGACAGTACACAGTATTGTTAAATCTTGTGTCTTCTTATTGACAGTACACAGTATCGTTAAATCTTGTGTCTTCTTATTGACAGTACACGAATTAGCAATACTGTGTACTGTCAATAAGAAGACACAATACTTAACGATACTGTGTACTGTAAATAAAAAGACACACGAATTAGCAATACTGTGTACTGTCAATAAGAAGACACAAGATTTAACGATACTGTGTACTGTCAATAAGAAGACACAATACTTAACGATACTATGTACTGTCAATAAGAAGACACAAGATTTAACGATACTTCTTATTGACAGTACACAAGTATCGTTAAATCTTGTATCTTCTTATTGACAGTACACAGTATCGTTAAGTATTGTGTCTTCTTATTGACAGTACACAGTATCGTTAAATCTTGTGTCCAGTATTGTTAAATCTTGTGTCTTCTTATTGACAGTACACTGTACTTTCAATAAGAAGACACAAGATTTAACGGTACTGTGTACTGTCAATAAGAAGACACAAGATTTAACAAAACTGTGTACTGTCAATAAGAAGACACAAGATTTAACGATACTGTGTATTATCTATAAAAGACACAAGATTTAACAATACTGTGTACTGTCAATAAGAAGACACAAGATTTAACGATATTGTGTACGGTCAATAAAAAGAAACAAGATTTAACGATACTATGTACTTTCAATAAGAAGACACAAGATTT
>NW_013809830.1:0-505 GCF_000517525.1 Limulus polyphemus
ACTGACATGGAAGACGAATGCATCTTAGGATTGGACTATCTATTACCAAGGAAGTTTGTAATTGATTTTGATAAAATGACGTTTGGGAACAACAAAGGCCAAGTTCCGGTAACTGTTAAAAGAGAGGTTGAACTAATAGGTGCCATCAAGCTGAAGTCAAGCCGCAGACTGATAGAGTTGATGATGGTGAAGTGGAACCAAATATAGATATCAAGGCAGAACACGAGAAAGACCAAGATTTGAAGCCAATGATTGATTTCGTAAAAGCAAGTGTTTTGCGCCTTGCTTGGGAAAAGGTGTCTAGTCTAAGCTCTGTGACAAAGAACTATTGGGCACAATGGGACCAGTTGAAACTTGAAGATGGTATTCATCTCCGGAGATGGGAAACTGCAGATGGGAAAGTTACGACCTGGCAAACGGTTATACCAAGGAAGTTACGGGAAGTTATGTTGCGTCAATCCCATGATACTGTAACAGGAGGACATCTTGGAGTTAAGAAAACAAT
>NW_013809831.1:0-507 GCF_000517525.1 Limulus polyphemus
CTTGAAATTTCATATTTTTTTAGACTAAAATTCCCTATTAGTTACTAAGCTTGATAAATTATAGTTGAATTCTATGGTATTGATATAGTAATTTATGATTTTTTGGTTATTCAACTCTATATATATATATAAAACCTAAAAAAAGTTATTTTGTTTCACATCCTCCACGTGCAAATTTTTAAAGGCTTAGCAACCTAAGTTAAGCAGCAATCGAGTACAAAAGTCGTAACTATGAGATAATTGTTTTCTTTACTTCTTTATTTACTGTTCAATGTTTTAAGAAAAATAAGTTTAAGAAATAGTAATAATCTATATACATATATAATATATAATAATTGAAATGTGACTGTATTTTACAAAATACTAGTCTACTAAAACACAGCCAAAACAATTTACTTTGTACAGACCAAAGGTCAGTTTTATGTTATTTGATATGGTAACATCAGTGCACGTGAGCCACATCATTGTAACTTCTATATTGTTAGCCAGGCATGGGTGAAAGGTCAA
>NW_013809832.1:0-507 GCF_000517525.1 Limulus polyphemus
ATTATACAGGTGGCACGCTTTGAAGCACGTGTCTAGTTTTATAAAACAGTTTTAGAAAAATAGCATCCCCGTATAAAACTGACTGTGTGACTGTGACGACGACACAAAACTGCTTTCACTCTTCTAGACAAAACTAACTATGTGACTGTGACGACGATACAAAAACAACTTTCACACCCATATACAAAACTGACTGTGTGACTGTGACGACGATACAAAAACAACTTTCACTCTTCTATACAAAACTAACTGTGTGACTGTGACGACGATACAAAACAACTTTCACACTTATATACAAAACTGACTGTGTGACTGTGACGACGATACAAAACAACTTTCACACCCATATACAAAACTGACTGTGTGACTGTGACGACGATACAAAAACAAGCTTTCACACTTCTAGACAAAAGTAACTGTGTGACTGTGACGACGATACAAAAACAACTTTCACACTTATATAGAAAACTAACTGTGTGACTGTGACGACGATACAAAAACAACTTT
>NW_013809833.1:0-882 GCF_000517525.1 Limulus polyphemus
GAATATGTTTCAACTGCTGTTTTATACAATATAGAATATGTTTCAACTGCTGTTTTAATACAATATAGAATATGTTTCAACTGCTGTTTTAATACAATATAGAATATGTTTCAACTGCTGTTTTATTACAATATGGAATATGTTTCAACTGCTGTTTTATTACAATATAGAATATGTTTCAACTGCTGTTTTATTACAGTATAGAATATGTTTCAACTGCTGTTTTATTACAATATAAAATATGTTTCAACTGCTGTTTTATTACAATATAGAATATGTTTCAACTGCTGTTTTATTACAATATAAAATATGTTTCAACTGCTGTTTTATTACAATATAGAATATGTTTCAACTGCTGTTTTATTACAATATAAAACATGTTTCAACTGCTGTTTTATTACAGTACAAAGTTGACAAAGCTGCTAAGGAAAAAAGGGAGAAACTCTGGTTTTATCTATAATAACGCTGTAAAGCAAACGGTGTTTATTTTATCTCTTTTTTTTATCTAGTTCGAAGTCAACAGCACTCAAACGGTGTTTATTTTAACTCTTTCATCCAGTTGAAGATTAGCAGCACTGTAAAACAAGCGTCATTTATTTTAACTCTTTCATCTAGTTGAAGATTAGCAGCACTGTAAAACAAGCGTCATTTATTTTAACTCTTTCATCTAGTTGAAGATTAGTAGCACTGTAAAACAAGCGTCATTTATTTTAACTCTTTCATCTAGTTGAAGATTAGCAGCACTGTAAAACAAGCGTCATTTATTTTAACTCTTTCATCTAGTTGAAGATTAGCAGCACTGTAAAACAAGTGTCATTTATTTTAACTCTTTCTTTATCTAGTTGAAGATTAGCAGCACTGTAAAACAAGCGTCATTTATTT
>NW_013809834.1:0-505 GCF_000517525.1 Limulus polyphemus
CATGATTAATATCCTTATAACTGAACAATGGAAGAGATCCACATGGTTACTATCTTTATAACTGAACTATGGGAGAGGACCACATGGTTACTATCTTTATAACTGAACTAAGGGAGAGGACCACATGATTACTATCTTTATAACTGAACAATGGAAGAGATCCACATGGTTACTATCTTTATAACTGAACTATGGGAGAGGACCACATAATTACTATCTTTATAACTGAACTATGGGAGAGGACCACATGATTACTATCTTTATAACTGAACTAAGGGAGAGAACCACATGATTACTATCCTTATAACTGAACAATGGAAGAGATCCACATGGTTACTATCTTTATAACTGAACTATGGTAGAGGACCACATAATTACTATCTTTATAACTGAACTATGGGAGAGGACCACATGATTACTATCTTTATAACTGAACTAAGGGAGAGGTCCACATGATTACTATCTTTATAACTGAACAATGGAAGAGGTCCACATGGTTACTATC
>NW_013809835.1:0-949 GCF_000517525.1 Limulus polyphemus
GATAGTTATTGGACGAGCATCAGGACGTGTTTGTTTTGCAAATATAAGGTAGTGAGAGTACTTACTTCTACTGTATTTTAAGTAAAGATTTTTAATAATAGTTCAGTACAGTCTCTGTCTATTGAGAGATAGCTGAACTTCCAAGTATTTTTTACTTTTTCTCTATCTACTGAGAGATAACTGAACTTCCCAGTATTTTTTCTCCATCTATTGAGAGATAACTGAACTTCCAAGTATTTTTTCTCCATCTATTGAGAGATAACCGAACTTCCAAGTATGTTTTCCTTATTATTTGTTTCTCCATCTATTGAGAGATAACTGAACTTCAAAGTATTTTTTCTTAATTTTTTCTCCATCTATTGAGAGATAATTGAAGTTCGAAGTATTTTTTCTTAATTTATTTCTCCATCTATTTAGAGATAACTGAACTTCCAAGTATTTTTCTTAATTTTTTCTCCATCTATTGAGAGATAATTAAACTTCCAAGTATTTTTTCTTAATTTTTTCTCCATCTATTGAGAGATAACTGAACTTCCAAGTATTTTTTGTTAATTTTTTCTCCATCTATTGAGAGATAATTAAACTTCCAAGTATTTTTCTTAATTTTGTTCTCCATCTATTGAGAGATAACTGAACTTCCAAGTATTTTTTGTTAATTGTTTTCTTCCAAGTATTTTTTCTTGGAAGTTTCATTATCTCTCAATAGATGGAGAAAAAATTATGAAAAAATACTTGGAAGTTCAGTTATCTCTCAACAGATGGAGAAACAAATTAAGTATTTTTCTTAATTTGTTCTCCATCTATTGAGAGATAACTGAACTTCCAAGTATTTTTTCTTAATTTGTTCTCCATCTATTGAGAGATAATGAAACTTCCAAGTATTTTTTTCTTAATTTTTTCTCCATCTATTGAGAGATTACTGAACTTCCAAGTATTTTTTCTTAATTTT
>NW_013809836.1:0-506 GCF_000517525.1 Limulus polyphemus
ACCAACAATATGTTATTATACATACCAATATTAAACTTGTGTATAGTGTACACCAACAATATGTTATTATACATACCAGTATTGAACTTGTGTATAGTGTACACCAACAATATGTTATTATACATACCAATATTAAACTTGTGTATAGTGTACACCAACAATATATTATAGTACATACCAATATTGAACTTGTGTATAGTGTACACCAACAATATGTTATCATACATACCAATATTAAACTTGTGTATAGTGTACACCAACAATATGTTATTATACATACCAATATTGAAGTTGTGTATAGTGTACACCAACAATATGTTATCATACATACCAATATTAAACTTGTGTATAGTGTACACCAACAATATGTTATCATACATACCAATATTGAACTTGTGTATAGTGTACACCAACAATATATTATAATACATACCAATATTGAACTTGTGTATAGTGTACACCAACAATATGTTATTATACATACCAATATTGAACTTGTGTATAGT
>NW_013809837.1:0-506 GCF_000517525.1 Limulus polyphemus
TGCAATTATATCTCCGCTTTATTTGCCGGGCTTATATACTAAAAAATAATTATTAGAACAAATTAGAGTTGCCAGGAAAAGTCACGATCCTTCTAGAAACTCCAGTGCGCATGCTTCCAGCGTCGCGTGACTTCTGCTGTCGTAACACTGTCCCTTCCTTAGTATTGTTCGTCCCGAAGAATAGCCACTTACATTAAACCAATAGATAATTAACAATAACTTGATTAAATGTACAGAATTTACTAACACAAAATTTAAATTCAATAAAGTCTCTTAATTTTACAGGACGTATCTTCTTCCGTACTGGTCTCCCTCTCGTTGGCTTCTGCTTCACGTGGGGTTCATCTGCTCCATCAGGAAATGTCTTATTATCGGTAACAGTCACATCAGTAGTAGTAACTTCATTAAGAGCTTCATTGTTTCCCTTCTCAAAAGTGGGTAGAGTTTTTTCTTCGACAGTGGCTTTTCTAGGTGACACGTCTTCAGCAGCGTCATTTGTTTCTGTT
>NW_013809838.1:0-506 GCF_000517525.1 Limulus polyphemus
ATTAGAGTACGTATTTTAGACATACCAAGTGTTCTCCTACTGTATTATTGTGCGTATTTTAGGTGTACCAACTGTTCTACTAGTGTATTAGAGTACGCATTTTAGATGTACCGAGATTGCTACTACAGCGCTAAACTACGTATTTGAGATGTGTCGAGTGTTCTATTAGGGTGCTAAAGAACATATCTGAGATGTACTGAGTGTTCTGTTAGTGTACTAGAGTACGTACTTGAGATGTATCAAGTATTCTACAAGATTTAGTTTAACTTGGAGAATGGAATCAATCCTACTAAGGCGAACTAACTTTTAACGCTAGACAGACAGACAGACCCCTTGAGTTTTATTTAATTTGCAGTGACGTAGGATGAGGAATGATACATGTCCGCTTGTATACAAATGTTGTAATGTTTCAACATGATTTTTCACTGGTTTTATGTTTTATACTCAGCAGTGGTTGTGGTAAATATATTTAAATGCGTATATATATATATATGTTAGATTAACAT
>NW_013809839.1:0-501 GCF_000517525.1 Limulus polyphemus
TTTTAATACAAAGATGCCCTTTACGTAAAACTTTCAAAATGGATATCCTTTCATCAAAATTCCCAATACTTATTTTAAAATGTGTTATCAAAATTTCGGTAGCTATGATTTTCCAGTTTTTTGTTTTCAGTTATATTGTAAACAAAGATTAGCTTTAAAAATAAGATTGTTCAAACAAAATACGAACATCTAAAAGGTCATGACGTCTTCTTATAGAATAAATACCTCTTTTTGGATCGTTTCACTCTGACTTAACGAAAGTTGAGTTTTTGTTAGATTTTCACGAGACATAATATTTATCGTTAACGATATAAAATCTCGATTTTGTGTTTTTAGACGAAATAAGCACTATCCGATATTTTTTTATTAATTTTGCGTCGAAAAAGCAATTTTTTCTATTTTCCAAAAAAATCACATTTTCAACAAAAAGCCAGCGCTATAGCCCATGTTTTTTGAAACAAAAAAAAACTATAAAATCAAAGTTACCGAAATTTTGATAAC
>NW_013809840.1:0-566 GCF_000517525.1 Limulus polyphemus
AAGGCAGTCTAAATTAGGGATAGCTGGCCCCAAATAGATATATTATTTCTATGTACAACAGGGCAGTCTAAATTAGGGATAGCTGGCCCAACTAGATATATTATTTCTATGTACAACAAGACAGTCTAAATTAGGGATAGCTGGCCCCAAATAGATATATTATTTCTATGTACAACAAGGCAGTCTAAATTAGGGACAGCTGGCCCTAAATAGATATATTATTTCTATGTACAACAGGGCAGTCTAAATTAGGAATAGCTGGCCCCAAATAGATATATTATTTCTATGTACAACAAGAAGTACGAAAGAAACCTGACCCTCCCGATCGCCCCAAGCAATCAAATTCCGATCCTGCGAGACACATGCAGACATTCCGCAGGAAGAAGTCAAACTAGCACCTGACCCTCCAAGACCTAAATCCCTATGAGAAGAATAATGCAGACATTCCCAAACTAGCAGGCCTAACACGAAAGTGAAAGCAGTTAAACAAGTTCACACTGTTCCCAGTAGTCTACAAGCTATAATTAACCTACTTGTATCGTTGTTCCCAGTAGTCTACAAGCTAT
>NW_013809841.1:0-506 GCF_000517525.1 Limulus polyphemus
TTTTGCTTTACACAGAACACTACACGTGTACTAGTGTGTGAACACTTTGCCTTACACAGAACACTACACGTGTACTAGTGTGTGAACACTTTGCTTTACACAGAACAATACACGTGTACTAGTGTGTGAACACTTTGCTTTACACAGAACACTACACGTGTAGTAGTGTGTAAACACTTTGCTTTACACAGAACACTAAGCGTGTACTAGTGTGTGAACACTTTGCTTTACACAGAACACTAAGCGTGTACTAGTGTGTGAACACTTTGCTTTACACAGAACACTAAGTGTGTACTAGTGTGTGAACACTTTGCTTTACACAGAACACTAAGTGTGTACTAGTGTGTGAACACTTTGCTTTACACAGAACATTACACATATACTAGTGTGTGAACACTTTGCTTTACACAAAACAATACTCGCGTACTAGTGTGTAAACACTTTGCTTTACACAGAACATTACACATATACTAGTGTGTGAACACTTTGCTTTACACAGAACAATA
>NW_013809842.1:0-579 GCF_000517525.1 Limulus polyphemus
AAAATAGTTTGCTTCAGTTCATACCTGAACTGTGAGGTTATTGCAAGAGGTGAGATCAAGTGAGTAAATTAGTTTGTTTCAGTTCATACCTGAACTGTGAGGTTATTGCAAGAGGTGAGATCAAGTTAGTAAAGTAGTTTGTTTCAGTTCATACCTGAACTGTGAGTTTATTGCAAGAGGTGAGATCAAGTGAGTGAATTAGTTTGTTTGTTTCAATGAAATATGTAAATGATATTGTTGAAAATTAGTATATCGATATTTCACAGCAAACATTGAAGTCTTTGTAGAAAAACTATTTTTCTTCGAGTCAGAACTATAATAGAGGTAGATTAATCAACTATGTTTGTAAAAGTTGGCAGTTCAATCATCTTGACGGGAAGTGTACATAGAAACTAGTATGAAACGTCACACACTCTTTTATGAATACTTAAGTATTGGGTTTGATATTAGGGAGTTCACTTAGGCTTAATAAATTTTACACTTATTAGGTAGTGGCCATGCTTATAGACCATTTTCATAATGACTTTCATTATCGTCTATCTTTTAGAAAGTTGATTTTACACTTATTAGGTAGTGGCC
>NW_013809843.1:0-898 GCF_000517525.1 Limulus polyphemus
ATATATATAATACACACACACAAGTTCCCCTAATATTAATTGAAGAACACTAATATTTAACATATAGAGACTATATATATATATATATACACATGTTCCCCTAATATTAATTGAAGAACACTAATATTTAACATGTAGAGACTATATATGTATACACACACAAGTTCTCCTAATATTAATTGAAGAACACTAATATTTAACATATAGAGACTATATATATATACAGGTTCCCCTAATATTAATTGAAGAACACTAATATTTAACATATAGAGACTATATATATATACACAAGTTCCCCTAATATTAATGGAAGAACACTAATATCTAACATATAGAGACTATATATATACACAAGTTCCCCTTATATTAATTGAAGAACACTAATATTTAACATATAGAGACTATATATATATATACACAAGTTCTCCTAATATTAACTGAAGAACACTAATATTTAACATGTAGAGACTATATATATACACAGTTCTCCTAATATTAACTGAAGAACTTGTATATATATATAGTCTCTATATGTTAAATATTAGTGTTCCCCCTAATATTAATTGAAGAACACTAATATTTAACATATAGAGACTATATATATATACAAGTTCCCCTAATATTAATTGAAGAACACTAATATTTAACATATAGAGACTATATATATATACACAAGTTCCCCTAATATTAATTGAAGAACACTAATATTTAACATATAGAGACTATATATATATACACACAAGTTCTCCTAATATTAACTGAAGAACACTAATATTTAACATGTAGAGACTATATATATACACAACGTTCTCCTAATATTAACTGAAGAACATTAATATTTAACATGTAGAGATTATATATACACACACACACACAAGTTCTCCTAATATTAATTGTA
>NW_013809844.1:0-1346 GCF_000517525.1 Limulus polyphemus
TTAGTGTATGTAGTTGTACATTAGCAGCTACTGGTATAACTAGCAAATTGGAGAGTTATGTTCATCACCATACCTACCAGGTAACATACATTTAGTGTATGTAGTTGTACATTAGCAGCTACTGGTATAACTAGCAAATTGGAGAGTTATGTTCATCACCATACCTACCAGGTAACATACATTTAGTGTATGTAGTTGTACATTAGCAGTTTCTGGTATAACTAGCAAACTAGAGACTCATGTTCATCACCATACCTACCAGGTAACATACATTTAGTGTATGTAGTTGTACATTAGCAGCTACTGGTAGAACTAGCAAATTTGAAACTTATGTTCATCACCATACCAACCAGGTAACATATATTTAGTGTATATAGTTGTACAATAACGGCTGCTGGTATAACTAGCAAACTAGAGACTTATGTTCATCACCATACCAACCAGGTAACATATATTTAGTGTATGTAGTTGTACATTAGCAGCAGCTGGAATAACAAGCAAACTAGATGAACATAAGTCTCGCAATAACTACCTGGTAACATACATTTAATGTATGTAGTTGTACTTTAGCAGCTGCTTGTATTACTAGCAAACTAGAGACTTATGTTCCTCATCATACCAACCAGGTAACATACATTTAGTCTATGTAGTTGTACATTAGCGGCAGCTGGTATAACAAGCAAACTGGAGACTTATGTTTATCGCCATAACTACATGGTAACATACTTTTAATGTTTGTAGTTGTACTTTAGCAGCTGCTGGTATTACTAGCTAACTAGAGACTTATGTTCATCACCATACCAACCAGGTAACATACATTTAGTGTATGTAGTTGTACATTAGCAGTTTCTGGTATAACTAGCAAACTGGAGAGTTATGTTCATCACCATACCAACCAGGTATCATACATTTAGTGTACGTAGTTCTACATTAGCAGCTGCTGGTATAACCAGCAAACTAGAGACTTATATTCATCACCATACCAACCAGGTATCATACATTTAGTGTATGTAGTTGTACATTAGCAGCTGCTGGTATATAAAGACTTATGTTCATCATCATACCAACCAGGTAACATTCATTTAGTGTATGTAATTGTACATTAGCAGCTGCTGGTATATAAAAGACTTATGTTCATCACCATACCAACCAGGTAACATATATTTAGTGTATGTAGTTGTACATTAGCAGCTGCTGGTATAACTAGCAAACTAGAGACTTATGTTCATCACCATATCAACCAAGTAACATACATTTAGTGTATGTAGTTGTACATTAGCTGCTGCTGGTATAGCTAGCAAACTGGAGACTTATGTTCATCACCATACCTACCTGGTAACATACAT
>NW_013809845.1:0-507 GCF_000517525.1 Limulus polyphemus
CTCACAAGGGTTTGCTGAGATTCAGAATATATGACAAAGTTGCGCCTTTGGCCATCCAGCTTTCCTGTCACGTAGACACTGTGTGTGCTTGCCATTTTACACTTAGCTGTTGGGACTTTCACGATGGGGGTTGGTGGGCGTCGATCAACACCAACCACTACTGGTCTCCTTGAGGCCGACTTATTGGTGGTATTCTTCTTACACTGGCTCCTCATATGTCCTTGCTCTCCACAGTTCCAACAACCTTTCTGGGTAGCAGCCTTTCCTGCTGTAGCATCTCTCCTGTGTTGAAGTTGCCAGCATTGAGCTCTCTTGTGCCCAGGTTTGTTACAGTGCCAGCAAAGTCCCTCAAACTTCTTTGAGAGCTGCCCTTTTCTGGCCTTGAATCCTGACGACTGTACCTACCTTGGTACCTCTGTGCTGGACTTAATGTAGGATTGAAATTCAAGAGCCTTGGCCATTGCATCCTGCAGAGTAAAGGGATGTGCTTGATTTACTTGTATCTTC
>NW_013809846.1:0-817 GCF_000517525.1 Limulus polyphemus
TTTTTTAGTGTGTAATATGTTGCCATCCTGTAACATTTATCAACCATATAAAACTGTTAGTGTGTATTGTGTTGCCATCCTGTTACATTGATCAACCATATAAAACTGTTAGTGTGTAATATGTTGCCATCCTGTAACATTGATCAACCATATAAAACTGTTAGTGTGTATTGTGTTGCCATCCTGTTACATTGATCAACCATATAAAACTGTTAGTGTGTAGTATGTTGCCATCCTGTAACATTGATCAACCATATAAAACTGTTAGTGTGTAGTATGTTGCCATCCTGTAACATTGATCAACCATATAAAACTGTTAGTGTGTAGTATGTTGCCATCCTGTAACATTGATCAACCATATAAAACTGTTAATGTGTAATATGTTGCCATCCTGTTACATTGATCAACCATATAAAACTGTTAGTGTGTAGTATGTTGCCATCCTGTTACATTGATCAACCATATAAAACTGTTAATGTGTAATATGTTGCCATCCTGTAACATTGATCAACCATATAAAACTGTTAGTGTGGTAATATGTTGCCATCTTGTAACATTGATCAACCATATAAAACTGTTAATGTGTAATATGTTGCCATCCTGTTACATTGATCAACCATATAAAACTGTTGGTGTCTAATATGTTGCCACCCTGTTACATTGATCAACCATATAAAACTATTAGTATGTAAATGTGCCATCCTGTTACATTGATCAACCATATAAAACTGTTAGTGTGTATTGTGTTGCCATCCTGTTACATTGATCAACCATATAAAACTGTTAGTGTGTTATATGTTGCCATCCTGTAACATTT
>NW_013809847.1:0-548 GCF_000517525.1 Limulus polyphemus
TACAGCTCAGTTAGTTATTACCATATGTTGTATTGCATGATGTTTGTATAGATTAATTTCTAGTATAGATGTTTATGACAATAAAACTAACATGGCTGTCTAGTAACACAGTATAGTGTATACAGCTCAGTTAGTTACGTTACCATATGTTGTATTGCATGATGTTTTTGTATGGATGTTTATGACAATAAAACTAACATGGCTCTCTAGTAACACAGTATAGTGTATACAGCTCAGTTAGTTGTGTTACCATATGTTGTATTGCATGATGTTTGTATGGATGTTTATGACAATAAAACTAACATGGCTGTCTAGTAACACAGTATAGTGTATACAGCTCAGTTAGTTGTGTTACCATATGTTGTATTGCATGATGTTTGTATGGATGTTTATGACAATAAAACTAACATGGCTCTCTAGTAACACAGTATAGTGTATACAGCTCAGTTAGTTGTGTTACCATATGTTGTATTGCATGATGTTTGTATGGATGTTTATGACAATAAAACTAACATGGCTGTCTAGTAACACAGTATAGTGTATACAGC
>NW_013809848.1:0-507 GCF_000517525.1 Limulus polyphemus
TAAATATATAAACTATACTTTGGTGTATATGAACCACAGTAGAGTTATGTTATTCAGTAACATGTCCTGTGTGTAATAATAAAAAGATACACTAAACTTTGGTGTATATTTAACCACAGTAGAGGTATGTTATTCAGTAGGAAGTACTGTGTGTAATAATGAAGAGACACACTATACTTTGGTGTATATGAACCATAGTAGAGGTATGTTATTCAGTAGCAAGTACTGGGTGTAATAATGAAGAGACACACTCTACTTTGGTGTATATTAACCACAGTAGAGATATGTTATTTAGTAGCAAGTACTGTGTGTAATAATAAAAAGATACACTATACTTTGGTGTATATTTAACCACAGTAGAGGTATGTTATTCAGTAGGAAGTACTGTGTGTAATAATGAAGAGACACACTATACTTTGGTGTACATGAAACACAGTAGTGGTTTGTTATTCAGTAGCAAGTACTGGGTGTAATAATGAAGAGACACACTCTACTTTGGTGTATATG
>NW_013809849.1:0-506 GCF_000517525.1 Limulus polyphemus
TGCCTAATCAACATCCCCCACCGCCAAATCTTGGGCTTCTCTTTTACAAATGAGTAATAGGTTTGACCTGGAATTTATAACGCCCCCATACCAGCAAGGGTTCAAATCTTTTGGAAAAGTTTCATACAATTTTCCATTAAAAATATGATGGAAGCTTTTTTCAATAGCTTTACAAACATCCTTATGTTATTCAGTGCCCTCTTTCTCACTACGTTTAGAAACAGGCAGAATATAACATCTGTATTATCTGGGATAGAGCAAAGTAGAAACGGCTCAACAAACACCTAGAGCGTGTCATGGCTTGGTGGTTAAGGATCTCGACTCGCAATTGCTACGGTTATGTGTTATATATACTACCTGTAATGCAACATTTGTTATAGTCGAGTTTAACGTAATGACGCGGAGTATCAGTCTTAATAGTCAGCCGCTTCTGTGTGGTAAAACATACTTGATGGTCGACTGTGTGTATCTAGTTTTAGTTGCTTATTTGTTCTTCACAAAAGGTG
>NW_013809850.1:0-585 GCF_000517525.1 Limulus polyphemus
TGTTGTAAGTCCACTTTCACCACGAGCAGAGAGATGCAACGTGTAGATCGCCCAGCCAAACTGAATTGATTAAAACAATAACACTACGGGTTTCAAATTTTAAGATATTACATATATTTGAAATGAAAGAAGAATTAAACTTAAGACTGGAATAAGATGGTGTGCGTTAAATTTTCGGGAGTAAAAAATTAAGCTTTCAAGATAATTATTCGAATTCAATTAAAGACTTAAGTTAATTATGTATTACGATTAATCATGCTGGCTGCGGTCCTTTTCAGAGCCTGAGATGTACCGATCCAATAGCCGAAAATTTTATGTGGGGGAAACCGGAGTACCCGGAGAAAAGCACTTTCACTGAATAGGTGCCAAATAAATATAGGTGCTCAGTGCCCAGAGCTGGAAATGAAGTGGTAAGTCGTGATGTTATTGATCATGTTTAATGGGGAAATATATCTGACCCAAGAAGCTGCAGTTGACGCGATCAGGCAAATTCTTGTGTTTGTTTGACGTACATCAACAGGGAATCGCTACTCGTTATTACATGGTTTAATAAAGCGTTTTTTTAAGAAAGGTAGTTCGGCTAGT
>NW_013809851.1:0-506 GCF_000517525.1 Limulus polyphemus
TAGTTACCTAATTTGTAACCACCATACGCATGTTTAGCGTTATTTGGTACAACAACTCCACGAATACCTAGGTGTAACTCTTGTTACCGAATTTATAACCACCATACTCATGTTTAGCTTTACCTGGCACAACTACTCCATGGACACCTAGGTGAAACTATAGTTACCGAATTTATAACCACCATACTCATCCTTAGCATCATTTGGTACAACAACTCCACGAATACCTAGATGTAACTCTAGTTACCGAATTTATAACCACCATATTCATCTTTAGCCTTACTTGGTACAACTACTCCTTGAACTCCTAGGTGTTACTCTAGTTACAGAATTTATAACCACCATATTCATCTTTAGCGTTATTTGGTAAAACTACTCCATTGACACTTAAGTGTAACTCTAGTTACCGAATTTATAACCACCATACTCATCTTTAGCCTTACTTGGTACAACTACTCCATCAACACCTAGGTGTAACTCTAGTTACTGAATGTGTAACCCATACT
>NW_013809852.1:0-864 GCF_000517525.1 Limulus polyphemus
GTATAGATATTTAATCTGGTAGTATAGATAATCATGATGACAGACATGCTACACAGATACATGTATACCTGCTGGGGCATCACATATATACACAGTACCTGCTAGACAGAAACTACATGTGTACTTCCTGGGGCATCACACCTATACACACAATATCTGCTGGATAGAAACTACGTGTACCTGCTGGGGCATCACACCTATACACAATATCTACTGGACAGAAACTACGTGTACCTGCTAGGGCATCATATCTGTACACAATATCTGCTAGACATAAACTACATGTGTACCTGCTGGAGCATCACATCTATACACAGTACCTGCTAGACATAAACTACATGTGTACCTGCTGGGGCATCACACCTATACACAATATCTGCTGGACAGAAACTACGTGTACCTGCTAGGGCATCATATCTGTACACAATATCTGCTGGACAGAAACTGTGTCTACCTGCTGGGGCATCATATCTATACACAGTATCTACTAGACATAAACTACATGTGCTCCAGCAGGTACATCACATCTATAACACATGTAGTTTATGTCTAGCAGATACTGTGTATAGATGTGATGCTCCAGCAGGTACACATGTAGTTTATGTCTAGCAGATACTGTGTATAGATGTGATGCTCCAGCAGGTACACATGTAGTTTATGTCTAGTAGATACTGTGTATAGATGTGATGCTCCAGCAGGTACACATGTAGTTTATGTCTAGTAGATACTGTGTATAGATGTGATGTTCCAGCAGGTACACATGTAGTTTATGTCTAGCAGATACTGTGTATAGATGTGATGCTCCAGCAGGTACACATGTAGTTTATGTCTAGCAGATACTGTGTCCTGCTGGAGCATCACATC
>NW_013809853.1:0-674 GCF_000517525.1 Limulus polyphemus
CTGTTTTTAACATTATTGGTGTTCCTCTTTAATTTATGTGTCGTATCTTTTTATTTCAATACTAGTTGTACCCGGCCACGCGTTGCTGTGACTCAGTCTGATTAAATGGAAAAGAAAGAAAAGAGAAAGCGCACGTTTCTAGTATTCGATGACGAGGAACCCACTTTGAGACTAATAATGACGTTTCTAATATGTTTATTTTCACAATGCTCGTGGGTATAGAATATTTTTTGTTGTTCCATTGTCTGTGCAGATATAGAGATTGTCTGGTTTGCCGTCTCTAGAACACGCAACATATGTGTTGCAATCCATGTGAGAAGCAGTCCGTGTCAAGATCTAAACCGCACAATTCTAATGATTGGCCATGAACTTTGTTGATGGTGATAGCAAACGCCAATCGGATTGGGAATTGCAATCCCTTAAATTGAAATGGCATATCCGTTGGAATCATAGAAATGCGAGGAATGAGGAAACTTTCACCTTTTAAAGGTCCTGTATAGAGATTGTTTCTTCTCATTAATTTTTTTACTGCAAGCCGCGTGCCGTTGCAAAGCTTTGGCTGGTTGATATTTCGCACACATGATAATTGGCACGCCGATTTTCAATTGCAGTACGTGCGGTGATAGATCGAGTGAATTCGAAAATTCTGCTTCCACAACAGTGTCGACGGACTT
>NW_013809854.1:0-505 GCF_000517525.1 Limulus polyphemus
ACTTGTAGACCTTTTCCTGTGAGAAGTGGGCTGAGACAGGCTGCCCAGTCGCCTTTGTCCCAGTTCTGAGTTTGGGCAAATCTTCCATATCTATCCAGGAAATTATCCATGTCATC
Source organism: Limulus polyphemus (assembly GCF_000517525.1). NCBI lineage: Eukaryota > Metazoa > Arthropoda > Merostomata > Xiphosura > Limulidae > Limulus > Limulus polyphemus. The sequence continues at coordinate 117 of NW_013809854.1, forward strand.
TTTATGTTCATCAAACAGCTTAAGTCGGCTAGCCCTGACTCCATTGTCATTCTTGGGTCCTTCTTCCTTCGGTTGGGTGGGTTTTGCTATCTCAATTGTGCTCTTATTCTCTCTATTTCTAGTCTCTCTTCTCTCTTTTTCAACTTGTGCTCTTATTCTTCCTCCCTATTTCTAGTCTTTCCTTTCTCTCATTTTCTTCTGGCTCGGCATGGCTAGGTGGATAGGGTGCTTGACTCGAAATTTGAGGGTCGCGAGTTCGAATCCCTGTCCCACCAAACATGCTTGCTCTTTCAGCCGTGGGGGCGTTATAATATGACGGTCAATCCCACTATTCGTTGTCGAAAGAGTAGCCCAAGAGTCGGCGGCGGGTGGCGATCACTAGCTGCCCT
>NW_013809855.1:0-506 GCF_000517525.1 Limulus polyphemus
GAAGTTTTGTCTTGTATATTTTTACCCGATCTGCTCCGTTAGTGCTATCTCTTGCACAAAAATGATTCTATGTATGATTTTTTTATTAATATGAATAGAGCTAAGTTTCGAAATAAAATGCTCGTTACTTTTGGATCAACATTTAGCCGAAGGTCAATAACTAAATTTACTTTTTACATTTACTTTTACACTTTTATAATACTGTCGATAAGTAAGGACGGATTGTTTTTGTTTTTTTCTGTTTCTCGCTATTGAAAGTAAAGGATCAGGCTGGAGGGTCCGATCCAATCTTGATAGGTATTTAGGGTTAATAACTCAGGGGTGGTCAGAAATTAAAGTTATTTCCCCTCGTCCCTTTCTTGGTTTGTTGGTAATTTTAGTGGTTGTTGTAGTAAAAGTTGTGGCTTCACTGTAGCTTGGTTATGTTTAGATGATTTGTCGTGGTGAATCGAGAGGAAAAGCTGTGATGAAGACAGGAAGATTGTTTGCATTATTGTTGTTGTATA
>NW_013809856.1:0-505 GCF_000517525.1 Limulus polyphemus
GCGTTATCACGGTCCAGGACATTTCAGTTGGGACGAAGCGAACAAAGGAACAAATGACGCTGCTGAAGACGTGACACCTGAAAAAGCCACTGTTGAAGAAGAAACTCTACATGGTTTAGAGAAGGGAAACAGTGAAGCCCTTGATGAAGTTACTACCACTGATGTGACTGCTACCGATAATAGGACTTTTCCTGATGGAGCAGATGAGCCTCACGTGAAGCAGAAGCCAACAAGACAGTGACCAGTACGGGAGAAGATACGTCACGTAAAATTAAGAGACTTTGTTGAACTTTAATTTTGTGTTTGTAAATTCTGTACTTTTAATCAAGTTACTGTTAATTATCTATTGGTTTAATGTAAATGGCTATTGTTCGGGACGAACAATACTATGGAAGGGGCAGTGTTACGACAGCGGAAGTCATATCATATCTCTGTTTATATGTGTATATAATATCTCTCTCTATATATACATATATATCATCTCTCTCTCTCGCTCTGTCTCTCT
>NW_013809857.1:0-504 GCF_000517525.1 Limulus polyphemus
AACAAACAAATTTCTCAATTTTGTATTAATATTCTAACTTTCATAGAAAGCGCTACGTATTTTTTCGATTTTAAATTTTCTAATCTTTCACATAAATCTGAGACAGTTCTTCGTTACCGCCAAAAACATTGTCCTCCGCACTATGGGGCCACAGGTGCGTTATAAACGTTACATTAAATCCCACTATTTGATCCGACAAAAGTAGTCCAAGATTTGGCGGTAGGTGGTGTTCACTAGATACTTTCCTCTTGTGCAGGGGTCACCAAACGTTTTTCCCAGCGGGCCAGATAACTGAGAGAATGACGAGCGCGAGCCGCATAACGATTTTGTTCAATACAATACAGTGAATAAACAAAACATTAAGACAACAAACATGTTTATTTTCCAAAAAGTTATAAAAGAAGGCGACGTCAGCAATAAGATAGTTATATCACGCCCAGTGTGCACATATCCGAATCTCACAAACTAAGCAGCAAAAAAGGTTTGTGAGATTTGTGAAACTGG
>NW_013809858.1:0-736 GCF_000517525.1 Limulus polyphemus
TGTAACTGTACCATTGGTTTGGACGCGATTATACAATGTTAACGACACTTATGTAAACTTGGCAGCACCTTGGTGTTTGACTGTCTTACACATGAGTTTAACATCCGAATGTTGTTCTTTGATGTTTAGCTGTGGTTCATGAAAATTTTGAAGAACTTTAAAAGTCCATGATTCACTTCAAAATGGTAAAGAAGACAAGACTGTGATACCATGACTGATTATAAAATGCATAATATCTGTAATTAACGGAACACTAAACGAACAAAATAGCATGTTAAAATAAATTATTCTTGTTTTAAAACTCATTACTGCAACCCAACTATGTACGGAGGCTACCCTAACTGTGACAATTAAACCCGTATGTTTTAGTTAAAAGCGTGTCGAGTTGGTAGCATCAGCTTTACCACAGAGCAAACAAAACCAATGTCTATGAAGATACAAAACAATAAATAAACATAACACCTGGCATTACCATTATAATATAACAACGTGTCAACTTCTGGTATAACGTTACCTAGTAATGTTTGTTATACCTTTACCCTGTCAACTCCTGGTATAACGTTACCTTGTATGTTTGTTATATCTTTACCCTGTCAACTCCTGTGATAACGTTACCTTGTATGTTTGTTATACCTTTACCGTGTCAACTCCTGTAATAACGTTACCTTGTATGTTTGTTATACTGATTGTGTCAACTCCTGTGATAACGTTACCTCGTATGTTTGTTATACTGATT
>NW_013809859.1:0-871 GCF_000517525.1 Limulus polyphemus
GTTTGTAGTTCATCACAAGACTACACAATGGGTTAACTATGCTCTGCCCACCACGGGTATCTAAACCCGGTTTCTAGTGTTGTACGTTCGCAGACATATGGCTGTGCCATTGGGGAGGAGGGGGGGGGGAAGACTATGAAGATAGACAAAAGTCATTAAGTTATGAGGGCGATGCAGTTTTCGTTAACCGAATATTCCTGTGAAGACAGAAAAGAAATAAGGAAATTTATTACGAAAATACTTTAATAGCAGCATGAATATATCCTATTTATTACTACGTCTTCCCTAATTTTTATAGTATTTATAAACTACGACAATAATTATGAAGTGTTTGAGTAAATAACATGAACTCAGTGTACGTTTCTCAACTTATCTTACCATTGATTACCTATTTTATTACTATTGATTACTATTGACAACCTATTTTATTACTATTGATTACCATTGATAACTATTTTATTACTATTGATTACCATTGATAACCTATTTTATTACTATTGATTACCATTGATAACCTATTTTATTACTATTGATTACCTATTTTATTACCATTGATTACTATTGATAACCTATTTTATTACTATTGATAATCTATTTTATTACTATTGATTACCATTGATTACCTATTTGTTCGAAAATTTCAAAATTAAAAGAGGAGAACAAAAATGAAGACTTGTAAGAAATTTTGTTTTAATAGTTTCGTATCCTTACCATAATTGTTTTAATGGTTTCGTATCCTTACCATATTTTTAATAGTTTCGTATCCTTACCACAATTTTGTTTTAATGGTTTTATATCCTTACCATAATTTGTTTTAATGGTTTCGTATCCTTACCATAATTTGTTTTAATGGTTTCGTATCCTTACCATA
>NW_013809860.1:0-506 GCF_000517525.1 Limulus polyphemus
TCTGTAAAGTATACATTGAAATCGTTCTCTATGAAAACCTACCTGTACAGTATACACTATGAGAACCTATCTGTAAAGTATACATTGAAATCGTTCTCTATGAAAACCTACCTGTACAGTATACACTACGAGAGCCTATCTGTAAAGTATACATTGAAATCGTTCTCTACGAAAACCTACCTGTACAGTATACACTATGAGAACCTATCTGTAAAGTATACATTGAAATCGTTCTCTATGAAAACTTACCTGTACAGTATACACTACGAGAACCTATCTGTAAAGTATACATTGAAATCGTTCTCTATGAAAACCTACCTGTACAGTATACACTATGAGAACCTATCTGTAAAGTATACATCGAAATCGTTCTCTATGAAAACCTACCTGTACAGTATAAACTGGAATTGTTCTCTATGAGAACCTATCTTTATATTATATACTGAAATCGTTCATGATGTTAGAAAAACACGTAGGTTCAAGAAGTCTTCATAGAAATTCGATGA
>NW_013809861.1:0-505 GCF_000517525.1 Limulus polyphemus
TGACAATTCGAGAGAACCTTGAGTTCTAGGCATGTTGTAGCACAAGATAATTAGTGTGCGGTCCATTTTCATTTATACAGTGTTCTGTGAACACAAATTAGTTAGCATAAATCATTTGAATGACGAAAAATTAGGTGTCTATTTACTTGTAACCACTCAGTGTATATGATGGCCAATGATTGAAATAGCTGATATACTATTGTTGTACATAGTTTTTTAAATCAGTAATACAATTTAATAATTAATAACTACAGTATAGATAGTACAGTACTTTACTATAATAAAACATGCATATTTATGCTAATTTAAGTCTAGCTCCCCATGCAGTTCCACAACAGAATGATGATTTGTTGACTTTTCATTAGATGTTTGTGGATTTTATGTGAATTGCCATGATTGCATGTTGAAGCTATATTTCATGTAAAATTGCTTTCAAATTTTATCCCATAGCACCTACTTCTTTTACACATTTTCTGGGTGACCATAAACCCAGACCCCCATAATA
>NW_013809862.1:0-505 GCF_000517525.1 Limulus polyphemus
GGATGCGGATTCGAACCCGCGACCCTCAGATTGTGAGTCGAGCGCCTTATCCACCTGGCGGTACATTTAGTTCTTGGTTTGTTCATTGATCAATTCTGATAGTTCTTTTATTACTTGTATTTAATCTATTCTTTATCTTTTCCAGATGTCAGATAAATATACCTTTCATGTGTGTGTGGCCAGTTGCTGTTGTTTTTACAAATATGTTTTTTGAAATTACAAATATTTAGTTTAACAAAGGTTTACAATAATTTAGAATTTCACAACTGCCATGAAAATATGTCTCAACAATAAGTAGCATTAGTTTTCAAACTATTATCTTATTAAAACTTTATAACAAAGCACGTGAAAGCGAAACTATACAAAACTCACAATATACAAATAGCATATACTTTGAATTAATTTGGTGATGTACCTGAATGTACCCGATGATGACAAAACCTTGTCGAAACGTTGTACATTTGCTGTTATGTTAAACTTATATTAAAGTTTTTCTTCATTACCC
>NW_013809863.1:0-505 GCF_000517525.1 Limulus polyphemus
GAGATTTGTTCCTCCCTTTGTATATTATTTAGAATATTACTTCTTCAAAACAAAACAAATAGTGTTTAAATCAACACATTTCAGACAAAAATTATTACAAACTTCTTTACAAAAATACTTTATTTCTGTTGAATTGCTAAACTTTATCGTTTGCTATTGGATATCATAATAGAGTTTCTGTTTGTCTAAACAGTTCAAATGATAATATCACGATCTTTATGCATATCCTAAGACGTTGAACAATAATTTCTCTTATTATAAAAACTGTAGTTTTAACGCTTTTGTCTGACCTTATCTTGCTAGTCGTTTTCCATATTATAAAAACTGTAGTTTGACGATTTTGTTTGACCTAATCTAACTAGTTGTTTTCCTTCTTATAAAAACTGTAGTTTGATGCTTTTGTCTGACCTTATCTAGCTAGTAGTTTTCCTTATTATAAAAACTGTAGTTTGACGCTTTTGTCTGACCTTATCTTGCTAGTAGTTTTCCTTATTATAAAAACTGT
>NW_013809864.1:0-504 GCF_000517525.1 Limulus polyphemus
AAACTTAATCCAATAAGTGCATTCTTTCGGATCATCTCCAACCATTGTCCTTCAGCAACTTCAAAGGACCATGCAATGAATGGCCAAACACCAACTTAAACGGTCTAAACCCTAGCAACTCCTGTACCGGCTCACGAACATCAAATAATAATAATAAATTAACTGTAACTTCACCAGATCAGATCCCTCACGTCCATCATTGTCACTCACCGAGGAATCATCAGTGTGACAATTATCCACAAGATCCTCGTCAAATCCAAAAAATGTCTGAGACAAATCTATAATATCGTCCTCTGAATCCATATCTATCATTTGTTTTTGGCTTAATTTCTAAGATCTAGTCACAGCACATGAGGGAAACACATCGGGATTCTAATCAACAACAACATCATCCTTAGATGAAACAGTGATCGGCTCGCTAACCATTTTAGGTTCGGCAACAACTTTCCCCCCCTGCCAAATCGTTTCCCAACAACAATGATACACCCTTAATTGACAAAGTTG
>NW_013809865.1:0-503 GCF_000517525.1 Limulus polyphemus
GGGTCTGAAAGGAGCTTGTCATTGTCTGGGGCTGATTAAGTCGATGGTTAACGTATCCTCCTTGTGTAAAAGACAATAAATCATCCTTTAATGTATTCAATTCGCTTTTAAATTCACTAATGTTTTCCATTTGTACTTCTTGTTTCCGTTCTTGTTCAAGTTGCCACTTCTGTAGTCTCTCTTCTTGTTTATGTTCTTTCTCCTTCAATAGCTGTTGTAATCTCTCTTCTTGTTTATTTTGCTGTTCGAGCTGCCACTGTTGCAGGTTTCTTACCACTGTTGTTGTCTCTCTTCTTGTTTCTTTTCTTCTTCCTCCAACAACTGCTGTAATCTCTCTTGTTTCTTTTGTTGTTCGAGCTTCCACTGTTGCAGGTTTTCTTATCACTGCTCTTGTTTCTCTTCTTGTTTCTTTTCTTTTTCCTCCAACAACTGCTGTAATCTCTCTTGTTTCTTTTGTTGTTCGAGCTGCCACTGTTTCAGGTTTTCTTGCCACTGTTGTTGTC
>NW_013809866.1:0-505 GCF_000517525.1 Limulus polyphemus
TTTGAAGCAGCAAAAAGCACGAAAGTTTCATATAATGTAACCATGAATACCAGAATGCTACTTGTACAAGATCTAGTTAAGTATATGTACAGTTTTGTAAATTAATAAGATTTGTTGTTTGTAAAATTAAATAGTATTTTATCAATCTGTTTTATAATCCATCTACACCACAAGTGACTGGCTTCTCATATAAAACATAAGTTTCAAAACTAGGGATATAACATAAATTTATTCTGCATGCTTGAGAGATTACTCTAGCTATGCGACTTTGAACAATACTGGATGACATAGATATCAAAATGGTTTAAAAATTATGTAATTACACCTAGTAGGCTTTACTTCATTAGTTCCAGGTGTACAGTTGTAATATCGTGAGATGTTATATTGTGACTTTATTTTATTCCTGTGTAAGGCGGTAATTAATTCTTTATGTTATTGTCATTAAGTGGGTAATGAGTCACAAAACAAATAATCAAAACATTTCAGAGGTGGGGGGTGCCAAAAG
>NW_013809867.1:0-505 GCF_000517525.1 Limulus polyphemus
ATGTGACATCCTTTACACTACTGATATAGTCTTGTTATTATTGTGTCAAATAACTAGCTCTATTACTATCAGATATTTGATATATTTTTCATGTGACATCTGTTACACTGATGATATAGTCTTGTTATTATTGTGTCAAATAACTTTATAGCTCTATTACTATCAGATATTTGATATATTTTTGATTTGATGTATGTTACACTGCTGGTTTAGTCTTGTTATTATTGTGTCTAATAACCATAGCTCTATTACTATCAGATATTTGATATATTCTTGATTTGATGTCTGTTACACTGCTGATGTAGTCTTGTTATTATTGTGTGAAATAACTAGCTCTATTACTATCAGATATTTGATATATTCTTGATGTGACATCTGTTACACTGCTGATATAGTCTTGTTATTATTGTGACAAATAACTATAGCTCTATTACTATCAGATATTTGATATATTCTAGACATCTATTACACTGCTGATGTAGTCTTTTTATTATTTTGTCAAATA
>NW_013809868.1:0-504 GCF_000517525.1 Limulus polyphemus
AGTCAAACGTTTATTTTTAAAAGGTGATCGTTTTCTTAACCTTTGAACTGCCCCATAATCTGTCTCTTTCTTAGCTCTTTAGAAGGAAGAATTTTTAGTCTAAACGTTTATTTTTAAAAGGTGATCGTTTTCTTAACCTTTGAACTGCCCCATAATCTGTCTCTTTCTTAGCTCTTTAGAAGGAAGAATTTTTAGTCAAACGACACGCTTCCGAATTCTCCTCAATCGTAGAATAGAACGTGTATTTTACCAAGGGAATCTCAATTACAATAAAGCATTACAAGAATTGATGGGATATTTCTGGGTAATGTTTCGTCATACATTATATTGTCAGTTTGGAATCTTTACGTGCTACGAATGCATCAGCAATAATGGATTGCCTCGTTGTATTATTCAGGTATAGTGTACCAGTTTTCTGTGTGTCCACTTTGTGCGCGTGCTCATTTGTGGATAAATTTACTTGTCCCCTAAGTACTATATATATATATAGTGTGTGTGCGTGTT
>NW_013809869.1:0-505 GCF_000517525.1 Limulus polyphemus
GTCCTTGCTCCCCACAGTTCCAACAGCCTTTCTGGGTAGCAGCCTTTCCCGCTGTATCATCTTCCCTGTGCTGAAGTTTCCAGCATTGAGCTCTCATATGCCCAGGTTTGTTACAGTGCCACCAAAGTCCCTTAAACTTCTCTGAAAGCTGACCTTTTCTGTCTTTGAATCTTAAGTTGTGGACTGTCCAAGGCATCTACGAACTGATCCCTCAGCTGCAGTTGGGTAGGCCTTGTGTGCCATGCTTTCCAAGTCCTGTGCCAGCTCTTGCAGGCTCTCCCCTTTAGCACGGACACTCGTCCTAAACCTTGCCCTGTAGACTTCTGACTGATTTTGGGTTCCGTACCTGAATTCTAGAGCTGCTACCAGTGCTCTATAGTTGTGTCTGCCGGCTGCTGTCAACTGTCCAAGTATTTCCAGTGGTTGTCCCTTCAAGCTCGTTGCCAGATATACAGCTTTCTGCTCCTCTGTCCATCCGTTCATCTCTGCCAGTAGCTCAAAGTGT
>NW_013809870.1:0-505 GCF_000517525.1 Limulus polyphemus
TTACATATACACACACACACATACACTCGAACAAAAATCATTAATTTATTTTATCGACGTATGGTTTCTATTTGAACTTTTAAATTAAAACTTGCGAGTTGAAAAGAATTGTAAACAATAATCATAATATCAGCTTTTGTTTCTGCTCATCCGAAAGGTTATAAATGAAAGGTTATAAATGAAATTGGGTTTTGTCCAACAACCATGTTTGCTTGGTTACGTATTACAATTTCAAATGGTCTGAAACCGAGCTAAATGACAATTTAGATTTAGTAGTTAAATATATGCCGATATATCTCCAATTTATGATATTTGCCAACAAGATTAATCACACAGTTTTCTTTTGTAATAAAAAAATATGTTTTAATATACAAACAACAATACAATTTACAATAACAGTTATTACAAATAGTTATTACGAACAATGATTTATATACAAAAATTTCACGAACTTACAAGTAATATAAAGTCTTCTTTCTAGTCTGGAACTTCTTTGATGTCTTAT
>NW_013809871.1:0-506 GCF_000517525.1 Limulus polyphemus
ATGTTCCACCTGTGGTTAGTCATATTTGTATGGCCTCAAGTATAATCTGCATGCTTTGATAAGTTTCTTTAATATTCACAGCATGAGCAACATGAATCAATCGCTTAGTGTTCCCATTCTACAAAAGTACAGCTTTCATACTAACTTTAGATTAGTCCGGTACGTAATTCTTACATTAATACATCAACATTTGTACAGAAACACAAAGTATTGTTGCGTCAGCGAGGTCACGTGACTAGTATCACGTCACTCCTTCTCGAACCTTCATGAATTATCGGGAGACTACTAGATTGGGGGTAGGCTGGTATATATAAGACGCTCACAACGTGACGCAAAGAGGTAATGAGTAATTGAATGTATGCGGACAAAATATTGTTGGCCACGTGAAACGTGAATTATAGTGTTTGTTATAGAGCGACTGTTGAAATTAAGTGTATCGTAAAGTTGTATTCGGAAAGAATAAACCAGTTTTATTTAAGAAAGGACTTGTGTCGCTAAAGTTTCGT
>NW_013809872.1:0-506 GCF_000517525.1 Limulus polyphemus
GGCTCAGCAGTTGTAACACATGCACATGTTAAAGTTGGAGCACATGAATTTCAACATAAATAAGATCCATTTGATGCCAAAGATGTGTGTTCTATGACTGCATTTTGGTTCAAACGCCGCCTTCTGAATGTACAAGAGGTCAATCGTTTGTGGTTGGTGTATTCACCTCTACATAAAGCAGCATACTGCTTTTCTTGTCTTCTTTTTTCATCTACATGTATTACATCCGATAGTCGGTCTGCTTTCAAAACACAGGGTGGATTCTCTAAATGAAAAAAAAATTGAAAAGTTAAATGTCCGTGAAAATAGTGAGAGTCATCGTGAGTCATTTGCTGCTTGGAAAGAAAATGAGCGCCGAATTCGTCTTCAAAGTGGCATTGATGAAGAGATGCAAAGGCAAATCTAGCAAGAAAAAATAAATGGAGAGATGTACTGTTGCTGGATTGTACACAGCATTTAGCTTCTCAGTAATTTTGCTATTTCGTGGTCATACTGAGGACATAACC
>NW_013809873.1:0-501 GCF_000517525.1 Limulus polyphemus
GGACCTTTCTTCTTAAGGGGCAAACTGGGAACAACTATTCCCAGTTTGCCCCTAAAGAAGAAAGATCCACCTTTCGGAAGCGCTCGGGTCATAGGTTTTTATAATCATGGATATAAATAACACAGTGTTTCAGCTTTGAAATATGGGATTATTCTCCCAACCCTAATCAATGCTGGAAAACAAACATTAACTAAAAAAAGACTTATAGTTGAAGGATGAGGTACTTCAAATTATCAAATGCTTGGTAGAATTGTAACTGTTGAGTAACTAGGAGGTGGGTGAGGGTTGACGTTCCAGTACATGATCATTTCATGTTTGTTAGTCGACAAACCGTGATTGGACGTTATTGTAATTGTATGTGTATATTATATATCACATGCAAAATGAAAACATGTCAATTTTACTATATAAGTGTAACAGTCAGAAGTAAAACGTTTCATCGTGTTGGCTATACACTAAAAATTAAATTTTTAATTATTAAGGAGAAAGATGTAACTTTTT
>NW_013809874.1:0-503 GCF_000517525.1 Limulus polyphemus
CTCAATATAACAGAAAGTCTGGTAACAGCTCACATAATGCCTAATCTGAGTCAAGATGGTTGAACTGTTATTGTTATGTTACTGTTTTGATTGTAAAGCACATCTTTAAATAAGTGTATACCAAAAATGTCTTCACTGTATTAAGCCTTACTACATTATTTGTTAAGATAAATATTAGAGGAAAATATATAATTTTTGGATATTTACAAACAACGTAAGACATTTGTTTTCTCATTCTGCAATATCTTGCTAAAAAGAAAGAACATTTCAGAAATAATTGTAAATAACTATTTATAAAAATATATTAACCCGTTGACTACCGGCTACTAACTTTCTTAGTAGCCAATGCAAGTCTTGCTATTTGTCATTCCAACAATAAAACTACTGGTTAAAAAGTTTTAAAACTTCGTAATGACTTTAATAAATGCGTGTAGTTTAGGAAACATAAAGCCTTTTACTTCTGATAAGTTTAGTTTTTTGCATTATGATCTATAATATCTTGG
>NW_013809875.1:0-505 GCF_000517525.1 Limulus polyphemus
ACCTTATGAAGAGTTGCCTGAGAATGTGTCAGAGATTGTGAAAGTGTTATCGGAAAGGATGGATGATATTCACCATCAAGTGCGTTCAAACTTGAAAATGTTTGCTGATTCGATGAAGTTAACTGATGATAAGAGATCTACTGAAGTCAGCTTTGTACTAGGAGACAAGGTATGGCTGTATAATCCCAGGAAGACCAAAGGGAAGTCTCCTAAGTTGTCTTCTCAATGGGAAGGCCCATATGACATAGTGGATCGTCTCTCAGACGTGACTCTCCGGATAAAATGTGGTCGGCGAGGTAAGCCAAAAGTGGTGCATGCCAACAGGCTTTGGCATTATCATGGTCCAGGACATTTCAGTTGGGACGAAGTGGACAACAGAACCAATGACACTGCTGAAGACGTGTCAGCTGAAAAAGCTACCGTCGAAGAAGAAACTCCACTCAGTTTTGAGAAGGGAAACGGTGAAGCTCTTGATGAAGTTACTACCACTGATGTGACTGTTACC
>NW_013809876.1:0-504 GCF_000517525.1 Limulus polyphemus
AAATATTACAGCTTGTCAACTGAATTCCAGAGCAATTGAACTGGCATAAGTGGACTTTTGATAACAAGAAGAGAAATTTATAGTACTTAAGATACAACTTCGACACATATAGTGTAAATAATTTTTGTACATACGTTTAACTTGTTTTGAATGTTTTTTTAAACAATCGGAGTGCAAGCTGTTCATTTATCGTCGAATTTATCGCCAACAGGTCACATACATCTATTGTACAAGAATCCTTAACTCAACATACCTATATATATTTACTTACTATATATATATATTATTAAGAAGACTAAAGCATCATTATTTTGCCAGTAATAAATGCAAGCAATCGAGTTCTTGAAGTGTGCTTCAGTAGAAGCCCCATTGTTGGCACATTCAAAATAGGACTGTGAATTCCTGTTAAAACATCAGCACAAGTGATAGTGAAATTGTAGCAGTGTTATCACAGTTGCAGGATTGATTAGAACATATACTCGCATACGCTTGTCATAAATATTC
>NW_013809877.1:0-505 GCF_000517525.1 Limulus polyphemus
GAGTTAATAGCCCTTGCTAACATGCTAGCCCCTGCCTTGTTAAAGTGTAAGCCATCCATCTCAAAAAGATTAACTTTCTCATTAAAATTATCCCATAAATACAACCAGCCTGTTTGCTCATCCCTACATCTAAGCCTGGCATTCAATCCTAGTGACCTACTTAGTATCTCATCCCCACAATTTATTCTTTTGCATAAATATTAAAAGCCTTCCCTTCATTGGGCACGTACTCTATGTAATGTTTGTTATGTATTGAGAATTTAAAATAGTCCGAAGCCAATATTTTAGTTAATTTGTGCTATTTACCAACAAGATTGGCACACACAGTCTTTGTTTTTCACACAAATACATTTTATTATATATACAATAGTACAATTTACAACAACAATTATTATGAATAGTTACCACAAGCAAATAAAACAAAAATTTCACTAACTTACAAACAACACAAAATCTTCTTTCTAGTTCAGAGTCTCCTTGATATCCAGTGAGTTAACTTGAAGTC
>NW_013809878.1:0-504 GCF_000517525.1 Limulus polyphemus
AATAAAACGTAAGAAAGAACTATTAACAAATTTTGAAAGAGAATATGTGACAGGGAGGGTCTGAATTTCTATTTGATAACGCTATAAAACTATGGGTTGTCTGAGCAATGGCGATTTTATAGTGAGTAATTTACGTTTAATTTCATACTTATTGGTGAATAAAATAGAGAAGAGGGATGCCACTAGTTCCAGAAAGAGGTGCTTTACTTAGGTCACATTGTAAGTGAGCATAGTGTGTGAACTGATCCCGACAATGTGAAAGCAGTGCGTGATTGGCCAACACCAGACAACATGGGAGAGTTAAGAAGTTTCTTGGGACTCTGTACCTATTACCGGAAGTTTGTGAAGGACTTTGCAACTATAGCTGCTCCACTACATGATTTGATAAAAAAAAGGCCAGAAGTTTGAATGGACAGTTTCTTGCCAGCATGCTTTCAAGACATTGAAAGAAAAATTGGCCACAGCTCCACTTCTAAAGTTTCTAGATCCCTCACTGCCATATAT
>NW_013809879.1:0-505 GCF_000517525.1 Limulus polyphemus
TTCACTGTTTCCCTTCTCAAAACCGCGTACAGATTTTTCTTCGACAGTGGCTTTTCAGGTCAGACGTCTTCAGCAGCGTCATTTGTTCTGTTGTTCACTTTGTTCCAACTGAAATGTCCTGGACCGTGATAATGCCAAAGCCTGTTGGCATGTACCACCTTTGGCTAACCTCGCCGACCACATTTTATTCGGAAAGTCACGTCTGAGAGACGATACACTATGTCATATGGGCCTTCCCATGGAGAAGATAACGTAGGAGACTTCCCTTTGGTCTACCTGGGATTATACGACCACACATTATCTCCTGGTACAAAGCTGACTTCAGTAGATCTCTTATCATAACATAGCTTCATGAAATTAGCAGACTTTTTAAGTTCGAACTCACTTGATGATGAATGTCATCCATCCTTTCAGATAACACTTTCACAAACTGGTACATTTTCAGGCAACTCTTCGTAAGGTGGACGTCCTGTTATCAGATACATGGGCAATCGAAGTTCTCGAC
>NW_013809880.1:0-505 GCF_000517525.1 Limulus polyphemus
ACAAACAAACAATTATAATATTCTTTTAAATAGGGCTTCGTGAGTCGAGAGTAAGAAATATTAAAAAGAGTTTTATTGAGAACACTGGAAACGACAGGAAGTGCTCACGATAAACGCTTTGAAATGTTATCTAGATATACAATGATCAGTTACATATTGATCTAATCATCATGTAACGTTCATTTCAAATCATGAAAGTTAATACAACAAAACTGGTCGTTAATTCCCTCAGAATCATTTGTCGATTCGTATAATTTAACATGTTATAAGTCATGTGAAATAATGTACAAATATACGAATCTAGTAAATCTTACTTTTGCAAATGCAACAGAAATCAAGTTAGATAAAATTAAAATCGTAAACATCTGCGATAAAAAATTAATTACATGAAGTTGTAAATTGCAACCTCTTCCAGCAAAAAAAAAAGTTGGGTAAGCCAGTCTTTTATAACAAAAAAAAGTTGGGTAAGCCAGTCTTTTATAGCAAAAAATAGTTGGTTAAGCCA
>NW_013809881.1:0-504 GCF_000517525.1 Limulus polyphemus
ATCTCCCCATGGACACAATGAGCCTCCATACCAATTTGGTGAAGATCCATCCACACCATGTGAAGTAGTTACGTGGACATACAACAGACAGTACTATTATATTTATATAGAAGTAGTTACATGGACATACAACAGATAGTACTATCATATTTATATAGAAGTAGTTACATGGACATACAACAGATAGTACTATCATATTTATATAGAAGTAGTTACATGGACATACAACAGACAGTAGTATTATATTTATATAGAAGTAGTTACATGGACATGCAACAGACAGTGCTATTATATTTATATAGAAGTAGTTACGTGGACATACAACGGGCAGTACTATTATATTTATATAGGAGTAGTTACATGGACATACAACAGGCAGTACTATTATATTTATATAGAAGTAGTTACATGGACATACAACAGACAGTACTATTATATTTATATAGAAGTAGTTACATGGTCGTACAACAGACAGTACTATTATATTTATATAGAAGTAGTTAC
>NW_013809882.1:0-505 GCF_000517525.1 Limulus polyphemus
TACATGTAGTGCTAAAAGGGGACCCAAGCATAAGGGATGCCCACCTTATGAAGAGTTGCCTGTGAATATTTCAGAGTTTGTGAAAGTGTTATCGGAAAGGATGGATGATATTCACCATCAAGTGCGTTCAAACTTGAAAACGTCTGCTGATTCGATGAAGTTAACTTATGATAAGAGATCTACTGAAGTCAGCTTTGTACCAGGAGACAAGGTATGGTTGTATAATCGCAGGAAGACCAAAGGGAAGTCTCCTAAGTTGTCTTCTCCATGGGAACGCCCATATGACATAGTGGATCGTCTCTCAGACGTGACTTTCCAGGTAAAATGTGGTCGGCGAGGTAAGCCAAAAGTGGCACATGCCAACAGGCATTGGCGGTATCATGGTCCAGGACATTTTTGTTGGGACGAAGTGGAGAACAGAACAAATGATGCTGCTGAAGACGTGCCACCTGAAGAAGCCACCATCAAAGAAAAAACTCTACTCAGTTTTGAGAAGGGAAATGGT
>NW_013809883.1:0-505 GCF_000517525.1 Limulus polyphemus
AATTGTTCAATTGAGGCCTTGCAAATATTTCAGTATGATTTAGATTGTGTTACGCTCTTACTCTGATCGTAAAGTAGAACTTTTAACGAAATGAACTACTGATTTGAATATATCACTGGATAATGAAAGTTACTCAAATGACCACATTTATAAGTTTGTTTCTTTTAGCAGTGAAAGTATCCGGTTTCACTCGGATTATTAGGTTGATATATTATAAATGACAAATTGAATGTGTGTATTCTTCGCTCGGGTTATTAGGTTTGATTTGGTTTTGAATTTCGCGATTTTTTGTGAGAGCAACCAAATAACCCGAAAGAAGCGAAGAAAGAAAGTATAATTTTTCCATGTGTTATTGATATAGTAACAAAGTGAAACTTGTTATGTTGAAATTTGGTATGAATCAATTCCTTATAGAAGCCCTCCGGTAGCACAACGGTATGTCTTTGGATTTACAGTGCTACAAACTGGGTTTCGACACCCGTGGAGGGCAGAGCACAAATAGCCC
>NW_013809884.1:0-507 GCF_000517525.1 Limulus polyphemus
AAACGTTCTAGTAGGGTTTTGTGCAATTCTAGCGTGGTTCATTATAATTACAGGTTAGTATGTGAAAGTGAACTCTACAACTGATTCTCTCAGTCGACAGTTCACGACTTTTTTCGAGGCTGAGGTACTTATAAGAGAAACTTTAGCTGTTTACAGACTCCAGTAGCTAACTCTATATTTTTGTCATTTAACATAATATATAGCACAAAAATCGTTTCAGTCTCTAAAGACACTTTTCCTTTAGAAATTATTTTTATGCCAGATAGGAATGCTATATTCTTTCGCTTTTCAATAAATAAAAATTGTGGGAAAATCAAATGTCTTCAAAATGACGTATTTTGTATTCCTCATAAAGGCAAGGAATAAATTTGAAACACAATTAAGTCTTTATTTTTTTATTTTGAATATATTTTAGTATTTATTCTCTGTCATTATGGAGAATCTACAGGTGGCGCGAGTAGCACTGCAAATTAAATGATAAAGAAATACGTTTGCAGACTTCAAACA
>NW_013809885.1:0-502 GCF_000517525.1 Limulus polyphemus
GCATGTAGACATTGACACCAATATACAACAGTATGCAAACATTTTTGCCAAGATTATATATCGACACTCGTATAAGGTTAATTTTCACGTGATAAATTTGTTTCTTCATTGTCAATGCCAGAATCTTTCCGGTAAATGACGTAGAGGAAACTGAATTTAGATTTTTAGCTGAAGAGGCTTTAAGCATATCGTGTGAAATAGAGAAAGTGATAATGTACGTGAGGTAGAATATATCACTTGTCAGACAGAAATCACTTGTTAAGAAATCGATATAATACTACGCGTTTTGCATTTGAAGATGGAGTACTAAGTTATGGCGTGTTTCATGCGAAAAAGTTTTTTTTTCATACAATTATGTGCATCTTTTTAATTTTATCATTTATAATAATTTAAAAGCAGTTTGTTTATTGTTAAACACAAAGGTGCACAATGCGAT
Organism: Limulus polyphemus; assembly: GCF_000517525.1. Lineage (NCBI taxonomy): Eukaryota > Metazoa > Arthropoda > Merostomata > Xiphosura > Limulidae > Limulus > Limulus polyphemus. The sequence continues at coordinate 437 of NW_013809885.1, forward strand.
ATCTGTGCTCTGCCCACCACGAGTGCACAATGGGATATCTGTGCGATTTTTATCGTCTTAAGTCGG
>NW_013809886.1:0-505 GCF_000517525.1 Limulus polyphemus
TATATATATATATATATATATATACATAAGCTGAGTAATCACCTGTACACCTTTGATGTATGTATACATAAGCTGAGTAATCACACATACATCTTTGATGTATATATATACATAACTGGATAATCACCCACACATCTTTGATGTACATATACATAACTGGATAATCACACATACATCTTTGTTGTATATATACATAAGCTGAGTAATCACCGATACATCTTTGTTGTATATATACATAAGCTGAGTAATCACACATACATCTTTGTTGTATATATACATAAGCTGAGTAATCACCCTTACACTTTTGATGTATATATACATAAGCTGAGTAATCACCCATACATCTTTGTTGTATATATACATAAGCTCAGTAATCACCTGTACACTTTTGATGTATATATATACATAAGCTGAGTAATCACACTTACACATTTGATGTATATATATATATATATACATAAGCTGAGTAATCACACTTACACTATTTGATGTATATATATATATA
>NW_013809887.1:0-609 GCF_000517525.1 Limulus polyphemus
TCAACAAAATTTAGTGGACGGAAGACTAAAAGACCGTTATAACAGTCGACAAAATAAAGTTTAAGAAGGATTAAAAATACCATTATGAAAGTCATTAAAATATAGTGTAAGAAAGACTAAAAATACCGCTATCAAAGTCGAAAATATCTAGTCTAAGAAGGCCTAAAAAGACTGTTATGAAAGTCGAAAAAATCGAGTGGACGAAAACTAAAAACATGTTTTCAAAGTCAACAAAATCTAGTGGAAAACGAACTAAAAGGAACCTTATCAATGTCAACAAAAATTGGAGGAAGGAATACTAAAAGACCGTTTATAACAGTCGACAAGATATAGTGGAAAACTGACTAAAACGACCCATATCAATGTCAATAAAGTCTAGTGGAAGGAAGACTAAAAGTCCGTTATAACAGTCGACCAAATATAGTTGAAAACTGACTAAAACGACCCATATCAATGTCAACAAAATCTAGTGGAAGGAAAACAAAAAGACGTTTATAACAGTCGACAAAATATAGTTTAAGAAGTATTAAAAATACAAATATAAAAGTCATTAAAATATAGTGTAAGAAAGACTAAAAATACCGCTATCAAAGTCGAAAATATCTAGTC
>NW_013809888.1:0-505 GCF_000517525.1 Limulus polyphemus
GCGTCAAAAAAACACTTTTTTCCATTTTCCAAAAAAACTCATATTTTCTCCAAGAACCAAAGGCTATAGCCCATGTTTTTTGGCAAATTTTGAAAATAATTGTTTTTCTTCATATTTCAATACATAGATGCCCTTGATGTAAGACTTTCGAAATAGAGATCCTTTTATGAAAATTCCCAATAGTTATTTCTAATCTCTTATGCAAATTTCGGTTAGTGTCGATTTTACTCTTGTTGTTTTTTGTCTTCAATTGTATTATAAACAAAGAAGAGCTTTAAGAATAACATCATTCAATCAAAATTCCAACATATAAAAGGCCATGACGTCTTCTTATCAAATAAACTCCACCTTTTGGATTGTTTTTATCTGGGTTTGTGAAAGTTAATTTTTTTAGAATTTCTAGTGACATAATGTTTTTCGTCAATGTTATAATGTTTCAATTTTGAGTTTTCCAACGATATAAGCACACTCGGATATTTTTCCATTAATTTTGCGTCAAAAAAAC
>NW_013809889.1:0-503 GCF_000517525.1 Limulus polyphemus
GTGTGTGTGTGTGTGTGTGTGTGTGTGTGTGTGTACACACACACACACACACACACACCTTGCAAAATACGTAAAAACTAGTTGCTTCATGCACTATCACCGCTTCTCTATCACTTCAAAAGCATAGCACCAGGATATACAAAACTTTGTATAAATTATGCTGCTGTATTTTCTTCATTGCTTAAGAATTCCTGAAAAGAACGTCTGAAAAAAATGGTCTATATTCATGTTTGCTACTTACTGCTAAGTTAAAAGGCATACTAAAAACATAATATTGGCTTTATTGAGTGTAATTTATAAATTAATTGAAATAACTTTGTGGAATCTTTCTTGCTATCTTAAACTTACGAAACAGCACTAACAAGATATTTAACTTTTAATCATTATAATACATAAGAGTACACTGAGTGGTCACAAGTAAATAGACACCTAATTTTTCGTCATTTAACTGATTTATGCTAACTAACTTGTGTTCACAGAGCACTATATAAATGAAAATGGTC
>NW_013809890.1:0-1113 GCF_000517525.1 Limulus polyphemus
AAGTTTAAAAAGTGGTTAAAATCACTGAACAACAATTACGTAGACAATGTTTCGGTCTAACGGTTTTCATGAAGTTTCGTTATATGGATCTTGTTATAAGTTTAAAAAGTGGTTAAAATCACTGAACAACAATTACGTAGACAACGTTTCGGTCTAACGGCTTTCATCAAGTTTCGTTATATGGATCTTGTTATAAGTTTAAAAAGTGGTTAAAATCACTGAACAACAATTACGTAGACAACGTTTCGGTCTAACGGCTTTCATGAAGTTTCGTTATATGGATCTTGTTATAAGTTTAAAAAGTGGTTAAAATCACTGAACAACAATTACGTAGACAACGTTTCGGTCTAACGGCTTTCATCAAGTTTCGTTATATGGATCTTGTTATAAGTTTTAAAAGTGGTTAAAATCACTGAACAACAATTACGTAGACAACCGTTAGACCGAAACGCTTTCATCAAGTTTCGTTATATGGATCTTGTTATAAGTTTCAACAACCGCTCTGTAAAATATATTTAAACAATGTATGATTTATCGAACAGCCGGTAATAATGTTTATCATTAAACAGCTTTCTCTAACCACCAGTGACGTCAACACATTGATGCATACTATCGTTAACATTAATGTTAGAAGGTAGCGCCCTCTATACCCAGCAAGAAGTATTGTTTTGTAACTAATATTATTACCTAAAACTCCATAAAGTTTTATAAAAACCCGGTATGAGGCTGGATGATTCATTTTTATATTATTTTTTAAACAGAAATCACGTGTGAAATTTGAGATAAAGAACTTTCGATACCAACATAGACTAGTAACATTCCTCTATAAGATAGCAAAAATAAAGTTCTTACATCTATAGGGTCGTAAGAATTATTTTATATTTCACTGTTTCTAAGTATCGTTAGACGAGGTTAGGTGAAGACGACAAAGTGTGCGGGTATTTCTACATTCGTATCTTTTTTGATCTTTGCTGCAAGAAGAATGTACTAGGATAGATGTTATGTAATACTATGTAATTTCATTGTTAATGTAGGTATGTCTGTAATACTATGTAATTTCATTGTTAATACAACTAAGTATGTTATGTAATACTATGTAATTTCATAGCTGAG
>NW_013809891.1:0-505 GCF_000517525.1 Limulus polyphemus
CAAACAGTCCTATGGTGTATTAAAAATAAGTAATGTAGAGAAAACCAATAGAATTTCACTTTTAAACCATACAGTTTATTAAAAATATTGTTACGATAGTGGAAGTCACGTGACGCTAGTAACACGTCATGAGATTCTAGAAGGATCGTGTCTGTTCCTGGCAACTCTAGTCTTTTCTACCCGCCCTCTATTTTTGTATATATAAGCCCGGAAAATAAAGCGGGTGAGGGTGACGGCATAGAGAATTTGCAAGATAGACAGATAATCGAGTCAAGTCGTAAATAAATTGCGTGAAACCCTGTGAATTATAGCTAAGTTAAAGTGACTGTGGAAGTTAAGTGTATTACAAAGTTTGTAACGAGAAAGAATAAACAAGTTTTAATTAAGAAAGGACCTGTATCGCTGAAGTTTCTCGGATAGAATTTTTACGGGAAATTATCAAACAAGCAGATACGTAATAATATCATAAACTAAACTGTTATTAGTACAGGGGTCAGAAACGGTT
>NW_013809892.1:0-1291 GCF_000517525.1 Limulus polyphemus
TTTGGATATTTATGCTTTCTCGTTTCTTATGTATTTCCACTGCTGACTTTTCAGAAGATAATCTGGGTGACATCGAAGTTGTTTGGACTTTGTCACATAACGTCGATCCGTGTTTATCAGAAGTTGTTTGGATTTTGTCACATAACGTCGATCCGTGTTTATCAGAAGTTGTTTGGATTTTGTCACATAACGTCGATCCGTGTTTATCAGAAGTTGTTTGGATTTTGTCACATAACGTCGATCCGTGTTTATCAGAAGTTGTTTGGACTTTGTTACATAGGTCAATCCGTGTTTATCAGACGTTGTTTGAACTTTGTCACATACGTCGATTCGTGTTTATCAGAAGTTGTTTGAACTTTGTTACATAGGTCCATCCGTCTTTATCAGAAGTTGTTTGGACTTTGTCGCATAGGTCGATCCGTGTTTATCAGAAGTTGTTTGAACTTTGTCACATAGGTCAATCCGTGTTTATCAGAAGTTGTTTGAACTTTGTCACATAGGACAATCCGTGTTTATCAGAAGTTGTTTGAACTTTGTCACATAGTCGATCCGTGTTTATCAGAAGTTGTTTGAACTTTGTTACATAGGTCAATCCGTGTTTATCAGAAGTTGTTTGGTAACTTGAACATAGTTATGCTGGTGAATCTTTAGATGGATTACATGTTTTTGTTGTAGTTGTAATTTTGTAATACATAACACGATATTCTGTCATTGTATTTAATGCGTTTAAGTTTTAAGTTTGAATATTTGATGTTTTATGTCTGCTGTAATGACAGTTTTTTCACTACATTTAACAATAAAGCACTTTGTATTTCATTTGAGAAAACGTATTTTAATTTGTGTCAACTTTATAATGACGTGTTCAGGCCTTTAAAAATGTTTACTTTTCGCTAGTTATGTACAGTAGTATCGGTATGTAGATGTGAAACAATGTTTTTGTAGCATGTAATAGGCACTATCAACCTTAACACGCCTCCAGTGTTTCAGCGGTAAGCCTGAAGTCAGTGAAGGCTTATAACGGTAAAAACCGGGTTTCGATACTCATGGTGGGCACAGCATAGATAGCCCATTGTGTAGCTATATGTTTAACTATATACAAACAAACAACCTTGACACTGTTGATACTGATAAGTAGATTTAATGTAAGCTTATTTCCCCAAAACGCACAGCGAGTCATATAATTTTTGGGTGCATTCATAAATCGAAGTAATTACATATAAAAATAGTTATAAAAAGAACAACTTCCATACCGGTCTGATAATAACTGTTATTGTGTTTATTCATTATGAAT
>NW_013809893.1:0-669 GCF_000517525.1 Limulus polyphemus
AGAATATATGTATGAAACAATTGAAAGATTTATTAAAGTAGAATATATGTATGAAACAACTGAAAGATTTATTAAACTAGAATATATGTATGAAACAATTGAAAGATTTATTAAAGCTAGAATATATGTATGAAACAATTGAAAGATTTATTAAACTAGAATATATGTATGAAACAACTGAAAGATTTATTAAACTAGAATATATGTATGAAACAATTGAAATATTTATTAAAGTAGACTATTTGTACGAAACAAATGAAATAAAACAAATTGACTATAAATGATAGCATTCAGTTGGTTCTATTACAAAACTCAGAAGTTGGAACAGTACTTTTATTTCATGACTGAGTCGTTAATTTTATCCGTAAAAGTTAAACGTTCATTCCGTTAAGTATGAATTATGTAAGCAATCATTATATACACAATAACTTAACTAATTGTTCCATCTGAGAAAAGGGAACGAGTTGAATGAAAAAAAACAACAACAGAGAATAAATATAGAAATATATAGACAGATCTATTGAGCTATTTAGAGAAATGAATGCTTCATTAACTGTTTGTTCACTATAGGAACCGATACATGTTATACTTAATGTTTGCTCCCTTAAGATACTGATACACATATTGTACTTACTGTTTGTTCACTATAGATTACTGACACACATTATA
>NW_013809894.1:0-504 GCF_000517525.1 Limulus polyphemus
CCCACAATCTAAAAGCCCATGACTTCTTCTTTTAAAACAAACTCCATCTTTTGAATTGTTGTTATTCGGGGATAGAGAAAAATTATTTTTTTGTAGCTTTTCACAGGATGTAATATTTTTCGTTAATGCTATTATGTCTTTATTTGAGTTTTCCGATGAAAAATGCCTTTAACAATATTTATTCTATGACTTTTGCGTCAAAAAAAAGCACGTTTTTTCATTTTTCAAAAAAACTGATATTTTCACGAAAACGTAAAGGCTATAGCCCATGTTCTTTCCAAAATTTTGAAAAAATTGTTTTTGCTCATATTTCAATACAAAGATGCCCTTGATGTAAGACTTTCAATATGCAGATCCTTTCATAAAAATTCCCAATAGTAATTTCACAATGTGTTAACAAATTTCTCCTATCTTCGATTTTACTGTTGTTGTTTTTTCAGTTATATTGTAAACAAAGAAGAACTTTAAAATACGATTATTCAAATAAAATCCCACCATCTAATA
>NW_013809895.1:0-501 GCF_000517525.1 Limulus polyphemus
AAGTGGTGATCTCGATGTTTAATAATAACAACGGGACGCGAACATTGAACCCGCAGATCCAGTGTCTGGCACACAAAATATTGCGTCACGCCGAAACAAAGAGGTACAGAAAATCTTCGATTAGATTAAGGATAACCAAACAAATTTTATAGTTGTTAACCATGTAAGGTTTTTAACAGCTCCAGCAACATGAAACGTCATTTATCAACAACAAATCACCTGATTTGTGATGATACTTAACCTTTAAATGAAACAAAGACTAACCTGAAAATTACGGTTTAATTAAACGCCGAAAGCGGACGAAGAATTGAAACACAATAGGCTTAACACATGAGTAATAATCACGTAAACTGCATTTTTTTTTATTTTGTTTTACATTCTCCTTAATTTGTTTGTTTGTAATTTAAGCACAAACTACACACAACGTGCTCTGCCCACCACGGGTATCGAAACCCGGATTCTAGCGTTGTAAGTCCGCAGACGTACCACTGTGTCACTGGG
>NW_013809896.1:0-499 GCF_000517525.1 Limulus polyphemus
AACAATCAGAACACTATTATAACCATCTAACAATCAGAAACACTATTATAACCATCTAACAATCAGAAACACTATTATAACTATCTAACAATCAGAAACATTATTATAACCACCTAACAATCAGAAACACCATTATAACCATCTAACAATGAGAAACACTATTATAATCACCTAACAATCAGAAACACTATTATAACCATCTAACAATCAGAAACATTATTATAACCACCTAACAATCAGAAACACTATTATAACTATCTAACAATCAGAAACATTATTATAACCACCTAACAATCAGAAACACTATTATAATCACCTAACAATCAGAAACACTATTATAACCACCTAACAATCAGAAACACTATTATAACCATCTAACAATCAGAAACATTATTATAACCACCTAACAATCAGAAACATTATTATAACCATCTAACAATGAGAAACATTATTATAACCACCTAACAATCAGAAACACTATTATAACCATCTAACAATG
>NW_013809897.1:0-504 GCF_000517525.1 Limulus polyphemus
CGTTCAGTCAACAATCATACAATGATCCAAGTACAATAAATACCTGCCAAAAGTTTAAAAAGTAAAACAAAACAGCTTTACTGGACAACTACATTTTATACTTTAACATCTCGATCAGACTCTTGTGCAAGAAAGCACGAACTCCAATCATTCAAATTAAATTGAAGTGTTTTTAAGCCAATTAACAAAATATTCGTTAAATTATCCCTTTCTTCATTACTGAAAGTAATATAAAGCGTGTGTTGTTTAATCTTAATTTAAGATTATTTCGGTTCTTTTCTCATTATTGTAGTTTAACATTTCAAAATGTTTTTGCTTTTTTTATTAAGTACAAAGCTATGCCATAGATTATCTGTGCGCTGCCTACCCCAGGGATTGAAACCTGATTTTTAGCGCTTTAAGCCCTGAAACTTACCGCTGAGCCATCAGCGACGTTTTAAGAATAATTGTTTGTTTGTTTTGAATTTTGCGCAAAGCTACACGAGGGCTATCTGCGCTAGCCGT
>NW_013809898.1:0-502 GCF_000517525.1 Limulus polyphemus
TGTAGCTCTAGTTACCGAATTTATAACCACCATACTCATCTTTAGCCTTACTTGGTACAACTACTCCATGAACACCTAGGTGTAACTCTAGTTACTGAATTTGTAACCACCATACTCATCTGTAGCGTAATTTGGTACAACAGCTCCACGAACACCTAGGTGTAACTCTAGTTACCGAATGAATTTATAACACAAATACTCATCTTTTGCCTTACTTGGTACAACTACTCCATGAACACCTAGGTGTAACTCTAGTTTCCGAACTTTATAACCACCATACTCATCTTTAGCCTTACTTGGTTACTAACTACTCCATGAACACTTAGGTGTCTCTCTAGTTACCGAATTTATAACCACCATACTCATCTTTAGCCTTACTTGGTACAACTACTCCATGAACACCTAGGTGTAACTCTAGTTACTGAATTTGTAACCACCATACTCATCTGCAGCGTAATTTGGTACAACAGCTCAACGAACACCTAGGTGTAACTCTAGTTAC
>NW_013809899.1:0-505 GCF_000517525.1 Limulus polyphemus
TAATAACTTCCTTTATATTTTGAGTTCATTTCTTTAAGTAGCACGCTCAATCCTTTTTATTTTTTGGCCATACCTTATTTTTACACCTGAGGTGTTTTTGATTAGATATCATGAGTTTTTGTCAATGCACACCAACAAACCACAGCAAGTAATAAAGTGGCACTCGATAGTACTGTTTTTCCTATCTTTTTCCTTTCTAAAACAGTGTTAATAACTTCCTTTATAGTAACGCTATGGAATCTAGATTAACAGCTTTTTGTCATCACCTGCATGCACTCGATACAGCCGTATCAAGCATCATTATTTACGCTAACTGTTTAAGCTGATACCACGTGACGCTAAACGCTCTTTAATTAGGAGAATTTCATAATATTTAGCAAATTTGTGCTTAAAAGTTAGCAATGAATAATGAATAATAACTATCCAACCTGTAACAAATTTAATATTATATATTTATTTTAATATCAACATTTGTTTAGAATAAATTTATATTTAGAAACACACA
>NW_013809900.1:0-507 GCF_000517525.1 Limulus polyphemus
ATCTTTCACAATAATTTTAACCAACAAGTGTAAAAATGTTTAAATAAAAAATTAGAAATAGTAATGGGAGCAACAAAAAGTAAGGAAACAAGGTAGGAATTGGCGTGTTAACATTACAACACTTGGTGGTTTTTGACAAGGTGCAACCATAAAGTGAATGTGGCCATCGTTCCACCCATTCGTACTTCGTGTGATTTTTGTAAGTTGGTAATTGTTCAAACTAAATGAAAGGTGTATATAGCTAAATTATTGTGTTGTAAACTTTTTTTTCAGCAACCAAGTACAGATATATGTATGTAATCAAATTATCTGATTACCCTAACGAAATGCATGACATGATGAGGGGGGGGGTGTCGGAAGTGAGAGAGGAAGTTTTAATAGTTATTATACTTTGCTTATGGGAGACATTATAGCTGTCTGACTGGTAAGATGTGGGCCAAAAGAATAGTATCAAAACTGCTGACCTTTGAAATTTTTAAATTTGTTGAGTATTTAGAAAGGATTAGC
>NW_013809901.1:0-505 GCF_000517525.1 Limulus polyphemus
ATGTGGATATACTTATGTTGACTGAATGTGGTGAAAGGGGTAAGTTTATAGCTTTTTTTTAATGTAGTTATGTTAATTGGATGTGGTGAAGAGATTAAGTTATAGCTTTTTTGTAGATGTAATTATGTTAATTGGATCTGGTGAAAGAGGTAAGTTGTAGCTTTTAGTAGATGTAATGAAAGGGGTAAGTTGTAGCTTTGTATGGATTTAATTACATTGGTTGGATGTGATAAAAGGGGTAAGTTGTAGCTTTTTGTAGATGTAATTACGTTGGTTGGATGTGGTGAAAGAGGTAAGTTGTAGCTTTTTATAGATGTAATTACATTGATTGAATGTTCTGAAAGTAGTAAGTTGTAGCTTTTTGTAGATGTAAATTATGTTAATTGGATGTGGTGAAAGGGATAAGTTGTAGCTTTTTGTAAATGTAGTTATGTTAATTGGATGATTGTATTATATTATGTTGATTGTATTTTTGTTTGTAAAATGTTTATAACAAAATAATATT
>NW_013809902.1:0-505 GCF_000517525.1 Limulus polyphemus
CGGTTCTTTCATTTATTCCATCACAATCCAGGAAGGAAGAAAGAGTCAAAGCTAGGGTTTAAAACGACACTTAACGCCTTCACATATTGCTGAACGAAAGATTTGGTTATATGTTATACAGAAGAAAAAGAAGAAGAGTAAGAAACATCATGGAAAAATTTGGGCAAAATATTTCAAATGGAAATAGTTACGCACATGTTAACAACAAAGAGAAAAAGTTTAAAAGTTGGACCTAAAATATATTTTAATATAAAAGCTTGTAAAATTCCAATGATAAACAAATCAAATATATTGTATTATTATGTTTTAACAGGAAAAAGAATGTTAATGCGATGAAGGAAAGCTTTAGTACTACAATTGGATTTGAAAAGGGGAGTGTCATAATGTATCCATTATTTCCCATTTTTGTATATACCGGTTTTTTCATCTACTGTGAATATTAAACATGCGACTTAATCCCCCGTGTTACCAAGACGTCAAACAGACGTATATAGTCAACAAAGTT
>NW_013809903.1:0-1278 GCF_000517525.1 Limulus polyphemus
ACGTTGAAAGCGCCGGTTCTCGTTCAAAAAAACACGTCCGCACACGTTGTCAAGCCAAGCAGGAGCTTTTTTCATAGTTACAACTTACATTGATAGTGGACTTTTGTTATCGTGTAAAGTTTTTTGTACCTAGGGTTCACTAGGTGTGGTGTTTATTCACCATTTTTCTTTTTTTTTTGTTTTGTTTGATTATTATTTTTTTGGTGATCATGTCCAATCCAGGACACGGTGATGTTGCTGTAGACGTTATGCGGCGTACTGTTTTTGTGGAAGCCAGCAAGGCAAGCCACGGTGATGTCCTCCATGCTGTGTTGTCTACTTTTAGTGCACCTTCTGTTACAGCTGTTGTACCACGACCAGGTGGGTACGAGGTGACTTTTGTATTATCGGCGGACGTCGATATGATAATTGATTCCGGTTTGACAATTAATGGTATATGTTGTAATGTTAATGGGGTGGCTACTCGTACAGTCACTGTGTCATTTATGGATGTACCAGAATATATTGAAGATTCTGTTTTGTCGGCTAAATTGGCCGAATTTGAATGTGACATTAAGAGCCCAATTGTGTGGAAACGCGACCAGGGAATTTACTTGGGCATTCGCCATGTTCCATTCCCGATACAAATGTTCAGCACTTAAACATAGATTACACACTTTTAACTGGTTATTATGCTTAACTTTAATATATACTGGTTTACCCATAGGGTCGACCACTTTCATTACATATGGTAAGGAAGTGCAACCACTGGAGAAACTCACTCCCAAGCTTGTTTGCCGTACGTGCCATTTACAAGGTCATGTTAGTCGACGTTGTCCACGTGGCAAGATAGTAGTGGTTGAGCCTGAGGCTGTTCCAGTTACAAGTGCAGATATCGTGTGTGCTGATAGTGTGCATTCTGAGCCTTTACAAAGTGCTAGTGATCTAGATTCCAATGTAGCACATATTACTCATGCTTCACGTTATTCGGCTGATTCTTGTGGGGCTCGGGATCGCTCCAGTAGTCTACCCACCCCAACACATCGATGGGATGAAGCGACTTTTCCCCCTCTACCAGATAAGGATCAAGCCACTTCTACCCCTATTACCAGAAGTTCAACAGTGGATGTTACTGGGCCTCGTCGCTGGAAGTATGCAACGGTCACGGCAATGGATGTTAATGTACGCGACTCCAAAGGTGGGGGTCGGAAACGTTTATCGGAATCTAAATTTGTAAGACTGTCTAAGACTAAGCCGAAGATATCTTCTTCGCAGTAGTGTGTTGTTTTGTAACATTGC
>NW_013809904.1:0-505 GCF_000517525.1 Limulus polyphemus
TATCTTGAATCCTATATTTCTTTTTGCTGTGGAAGTAAATGTAATATCCAGAAAATGATAAATTATGTTTTTGTACCTTTTAAACAAATTTAAAGAAACAACTTATGATCTGACTATAATAGGAATTTATTCTTCTTTTTACTTATATTTATTATATATCATAAACTTATGATCTGACTATAATAAGAATTTATTCTTCTTTTTATTTATATTTATTCTATATCATCAACTTATAATCTGACTATAATAATAACTTATTCTTCTTTATATTTATATTTATTCTATTTCATGAACTTATAATCTGACTATAATAAGAATGTATTATTTTTATATTTATATTTATTCTATATCATGAATTTATGATCTGACTATAATAATAATTTATTCTTCTTTTTATTTATTCTATTTCATCAACTTATAATCTGACTATAATAATAATTTATTCTTCTTTATATTTGTATTTATTCTATTTCATGAACTTATAATCTGACTATAATAATAATTT
>NW_013809905.1:0-505 GCF_000517525.1 Limulus polyphemus
CGGATGGACAGAGGAGCAGAAAGCAGTATATCTGGCAACGAGCTTGATAGGACAACCACTGGAAATATTTGGACAGTTGTCAGCAGCCGACAGACACAACTATAGAGCACTGGTAGCGGCTCTAAAACTCAGGTACGGAACCCAAAATCAGTCGGAAGTCTACTGGGCTAGGTTTAGGACGAGAGTCCGTGCTAAAGGGGAGAGCCTGCAAAAGCTGGCACAGGACTTGGAAAGCATGGCACACAAGGCCTACCCAACTGCACTACCCGAGGAATCAGTTCGTAGATGCCTTGGACAGTCCACAACTTAAGATACAAGTGAAACAAGCATACCCCTCTACCATACAGGATGCAATGGCCAGAGCTCTCGAATTTGAATCCTACGTTACGTCCAGCACAGAGGTACCGAGGTTGGTACAGTCATCTGGATTCAAGACCAGAAAAGGTCAACTTTCAGAGAGGTTTGAGGGACTTTGCTGGCACTGTAACAAACCTGGGCACATGAG
>NW_013809906.1:0-503 GCF_000517525.1 Limulus polyphemus
GTACTAGGTAACTTTGATAGTACCAATGTATACTAGGTATCTTTGATCGTACCAGTGTATACTTGGTAACTTTGATAGTACCAGTGTGTACTAGGTAACTTTGATAGTACCAATGTATACTAGGTAACTTTGATAGTCCCAATGTATACTAGGTAACTTTGATAGTCCCAATGTATACTAGGTAACTTTGATAGTCCCAATGTATACTAGGTAACTGGATAGTACCAATGTATACTAGGTAACTTTGATAGTCCCAATGTATACTAGGTATCTTTGATAGTACCAATGTATACTAGGTAACTTTGATAGTACCAATGTATACTAGATAACTTTGATAGTCCCAATGTATACTAGGTATCTTTGATAGTACCAGTGTATACTAGGTAACTGGATAGTACCAGTGTGTACTAGGTAACTTTGATAGTACCAATGTGTACTAGGTAACTTTGATAGTACCAATGTATACTAGGTATCTTTGATAGTACCAATGTATACTAGGTATC
>NW_013809907.1:0-505 GCF_000517525.1 Limulus polyphemus
CTAAATTAGGGCCCGGCATGACCAGGTGGTTAGGACGCTCGACTCGGAATCTGAGGGTCGCGGGTTCGAATCCCTGTCACACCAAACATGCTCGTTCTTTCAACCATGATGGCGTTGTAATGTGACGGTCAATCCCACTATTCGTTGGTAAAAGAGTAGCCCAAGAGTTGGCGTGGGTGGTGATGACTAGCTGCCTTCCCTCTAGTCTTACACTGCTAACTTAGGGACGGCTAGCGCAGACAGCCTTCGTGTAGTTTTGCGCGAAATTCAAAAACAAACAATTTCTAAATTCTCTGCTATTGGGAATGTCAGTACCTAGGTCGCGCTCCACAAAGATTGCAGGATAGAATTAAACAACATGTACCCACATCCATAAGAACTAAGAGTGTTAAAGTAAAGAATTTACTATGTGGCTCCAGTAAAACAAAAGTTATACCACCAAAATGTGAATCGGCGATTGGCCAGCATTTACTAGTGAACCCGACTTGTACTGACAACTACACAG
>NW_013809908.1:0-505 GCF_000517525.1 Limulus polyphemus
ACGGAAAATTAACGAACGAACGGAGACGTAACAATATATTAGGTCTTCAAGAAATTAATGTCGCTTTTTAGATGAAAAAACCGAACAACTTACATATATGTCAAAACAAAACATTTATTAAATAAATAGTCTCCATTCTTATCAATGATGCTTTTCATCTTACAATCCGGTTGTTAATGACCTGATTAAAGAAATCACTTGGCTTTGAAGCAAAAAACATATCGATGTCCTCTTTAACACCTTCCACATTTGCATACGTTTTCCCATTGAGATGGTGTTGCAGCTAACGAAAAAGATGGTAATCTGATGGTGCCATATCTGGAGAATATGGTGGGTGGAAGAGAATTTCCCAATCCAACTCCATAATCTTGTATTGCGTGAAACGTGCCACATGTGGACGTGCATTGTCGTGGAAAAGAACACCTTTCCGATTGACGAGTGAAGGACGTTTCTAATGAAGGACCTGATTTTAACGTTACAGTTGCTGACTATAGATCTCTGCATT
>NW_013809909.1:0-503 GCF_000517525.1 Limulus polyphemus
CCATGCAGGGGATTTGAAACTGTTTTTAAAAGCATTAACAGAACTGTTACTCTTTCAGTATTATAGTATAGCAGCATCTGGTGACAAATGATGTAAATTAAAGAGAGGTTTTTTTTTTTTGCTTTTAAAATATTAATGTATTCAGTGTATGTTGCACTTTTTCAATTTTTTTCTTTAAAGTGTATTTCATACTAGCCAATAAGCACTTATTATATTCATGTTAATGTTGTAGTGCATTTTTGATTGACATACATCAGAAATTTAAAATTTTGTTTTTTTGCAATAGAACAATCGTTTGGATTTATGTTGCTGCATCCAAGCTTCCAAGAAGATCAAGAAAACTAAAGCTTCATACAGTCTTTTGTTCAAATGTTTCAAAAATATCTATGCACCATTTCTTATGAAGAATTCTGTTCGTTTTGTAGTGGTAAGTCCATACAGTTATTTATACAACTTTTTTTTTGACTGAGAACTCTACTTAGTAACGGTCTGATGTTTATTAA
>NW_013809910.1:0-505 GCF_000517525.1 Limulus polyphemus
ATCTGTTGTTTAGTTCACTACTAGGCTTAAGTTCATGCGAAACTGTTGTTAGTTCACTACTAGATTTAAGTTCCTGCGAAACTTGTTTAGTTAACTACTAGGCTTAAGTTCATGCGAAACTTGTTTAGTTCACTACTAGGCTTAAGTTCCTGCGAAACTTGTTTAGTTAACTACTAGGCTTAAGTTCATGCGAAACTTGTTTAGTTTACTACTAGGCTTAAGTTCATGCGAAACTTGTTTAGTTCACTACTAGGCTTAAGTCCATGAGAATCTGTTGTTTAGTTCACTACTAGATTTAAGTTCATGCGAAACTTGTTTAGTTCACTACTAGGCTTAAGTTCATGAGAATCTGTTGTTTAGTTCACTACTGGATTTAAGTTCCTGCGAAACTTGTTTAGTTAACTACTAGATTTAAGTTCATGCGAAACTTGTTTAGTTCACTACTAGGCTTAAGTTCATGCGAAACTGTTGTTAGTTCACTACTGGATTTAAGTTCCTGCGAAAC
>NW_013809911.1:0-524 GCF_000517525.1 Limulus polyphemus
GAGTATGTGTGTAGATTGTTATATTATCCAAATGAGTGTACACATTATGGGTATTTGTATAGATTGTAATATTATCCAAATGAGTATACACATGAGGAGTATTTGTATAGATTGTAATAGTATCCAAATGAGTATACACGTGAGAGTATTTTTATATATATTGTAATATTATCCAAATGAGTATACACATGAGAGTGTTTCTATATATTGTAATATTATCCAAATGAGTATACACTTGAGTAATATTTGTATAGATTGTAATAGTATCTAAATAAGTATACACATGGGAGTATTTCTATATTTTGTAATATTATCCAAATGAGTATACATATGAGGAGTATTTGTATAGATTGTAATAGTATCAAAATGAGTATACACATGAGAGTATTTCTATAAATTGTAATAGTATCCAAATGAGTATACACGTGAGAGTATTTCCATATATTGTAATATTATCCAAATGAGTATACACAGGAGAGTAATTTTATATATTTTAATATTATCCCAAATGAGTATACACATGA
>NW_013809912.1:0-500 GCF_000517525.1 Limulus polyphemus
GCCTTTACCATTAGTGTGTATTGAAAACAGCTTTTACCATTAGTGTATATTGAAAAGAACCTTTACCATTAGTGTGTATTGAAAACAGTTTTACCATTAGTGTGTATTGAAAAGAACCTTTACCATTAGTGTGTATTGAAAACAGCTTTTACCATTAGTGTGTATTGAAAAGAACTTTTACCATTAGTGTGTATTGAAAAGAACCTTTACCATTAGTATGTATTGAAAAGAACCTTTACCACTAGTGTGTATTGAAAAGAGCCTTTACCGTTAGTGTATATTGAAAAGAGCCTTTACAATTAGTGTGTATTGAAAACAGCTTTTACCATTAATGTGTATTGAAAAGAACCTTTACCATTAGTGTGTATTGAAAAGAACCTTTACCATTAGTGTGTATTGAAAAGAGCCTTTACCATCAGCGTGTATTGACAAAAAACCTTTACCATTAGTGTGTATTGAAAATAACCTTTACCATCAGTGTGTATTGAAAAGAACCTTTA
>NW_013809913.1:0-506 GCF_000517525.1 Limulus polyphemus
AGCATATAAAAAATGTAATTACTGTGACTAAAATTAATTAACTAATCATAAACAAATCTTCTCTAAAAACTTTAGTACTTCGTTGATACAACTGTTAGTTCCGTCACCAGATAATTGACGAAAATTGGTGTATTTATATAAGCGTTTTTATTGATTTCCATAGGCACAAAAGTTTATAAGTATCGATAGAGAAACAATTAAGCTCACCTACTCTCAGTAACAAGTAGGGGGGGGGGGGTACTTTAAGATAATAGTAAGTCTAAATTGATGTAATAAAACATGCAAGTTCAGCGGACTCAAGACTAGAAGAGGGGGTGTATAATACGACCAACAGTGGTCCGGTGTGACAAGTTGGTATTTTCTTTAACCGTTAAGCAATGTGTATGATCTGTGTCCAAAATGTGGTAGTGTTCCAACGATAAAATAAATATTGTAGTTTCATATAAGTGCAAAGGCACCGTGCGATCGGCCGTTAGGGACGCAAACTACTTTGACCCATTTCTTCT
>NW_013809914.1:0-505 GCF_000517525.1 Limulus polyphemus
GTACAACAACTCCACGAACACCTAGGTGTAACCTAGTTACTGAATTTGTAATCACCATACTTACCTTTAGCCTTACTTGGTACAACTACTCCATGAACACCTAGGTATAACTCTAGTTACTGAATTTGTAACCTACATACTCGTATTTAGCCTTACTTGGTACAACTACTACACGCATACCCAGTTAGCACATGTGTAACCACCATACTTACCTTTAGCCCTACTAGGTACAACTACTCCATGAACACTTAGGTGTAACTCTAGTTACAGAATTTATAACCACCATACTCATCTTTAGCCTTACTTGGTACAACTACTCCACGAACACCTAGGTGTAACCTAGTTACTAAATTTGTAACCACCATACTCATCTTTAGCGTTATTTGGTACAACAACTACACGAATACCTAGGTGTAACTCTAGTTACAGAATTTATAACCACCATACACATCTTTAGCCTAACTTGGTATAACTACTCCATGAACACCTAGGTGTAACTCTAGTT
>NW_013809915.1:0-505 GCF_000517525.1 Limulus polyphemus
GAAGATTGGAAGGTCACTTGTAGCAGGTCGTCAAGTAGTACCTATAACAGTGGCCAATTTCTCTGAATATGAGCAGACACTTAAGGAAGGGGCATTGTTGGGTGTGTGCCAGGAGGTAGAGCCAGTCAATGTTAAAGCAAGGAATACAACTGTGAAGAAAGGACATACACTTCCAGAATATTTGACTGACCTCTATAAGAAGAGCATAGTCCATTTGTCAACATCACAGGCTCTTCAGGTAAAAGAACCTTTGGCAAATTATGCTGACGTCTTTTCGAAAGGAGATCATGACCTTAGATGCACAAACCTGGTAGAGCACAGAATAAACACAGGCAATCACCGTCCAATAAAGATCCCTCCAAGGAGAATAGCTCCAGCAAAGCGACAAGAGATAGAGAAGGTCATGGATGGTCTAATCAAGGAAGGGATAGTTGAAAAATCAGATAGTCCCTGGTCAGCTCCCATTGTATTAGTACAGAAGAAGGATAGGACCCAACATTGCTGT
>NW_013809916.1:0-506 GCF_000517525.1 Limulus polyphemus
GTTTCCCTTCTTGTATTCAAACAGCATTACATGCCGAATGTGTGTCTCGTCGTAAGCCATCGCTATATTGGGATTAAAGTGTATTAAACTTTATACAATTATATACGCTACACTAACGTGACGTTTAGGTGGTTCGTTTATTATACGTGATGTACGTTGTTTGTTTTTTTTGGGGGGGGTTAATGAAAGTGTTCCAAAACGAGATATTAATTTCTTGACGACCTAATTATATAAAATATATCTGTCTATCTAATACTAGATTCATTCATACGCTTAATATTTCCACCGCAGGTATAGAAACCCAATTCTTTGCGTTATGAGTCCATTGATTTACGCTGAGCCACCGGGGGGCTAATATTTCAGGAACATATATATATATATTATCATGATTATTTACTTGATTTATAATTTTTGTTCCAAAATCGGACATTATGACGCGTAGAATAAAGAACATAAACTCGTATGTGTATTTTCTTTTATATAAAACTTTTTGACGAGATGAAAAC
>NW_013809917.1:0-505 GCF_000517525.1 Limulus polyphemus
AAACGGACAACATTTTGTCATATTTTTAAAAATCTAGCAAACGGACAACATTTTGTCATATTTTTAAAAATCTAGCAAACGGACAACATTTTGTCATATTTTTCCTCCTTAATGAAGATGACTACTGTTTTTAACATGTGTTCTTCTTTACCAGATTATACTGTTCCAGGAATAAAAAAGCAAACAAGTTGTAAGAAGCTGTTGTCTTTGTTTACCATCCATCCTAAAAATACAAATATGAAACCCATCACTGAAATGTATACCACCTCTGTATATTAGCCAAGAAAGGTGTATAAATTAATGTGATCTCCTTTACATATCTACAATAAATCCAGCTATAGCAGGCTAATAAGAATAGTTATTTGGTATTAGTCTACTTTCACAGATCATAAGCGTAAGCTTTTATTATAATGTGGCATTATACTAAGAAGTGCATAGCATATATAAGAAGTTGAATTAAAATAGTGATCTCCTATACCCATTCTGTGAACTCCTTTACATGCAT
>NW_013809918.1:0-504 GCF_000517525.1 Limulus polyphemus
CTGGTTCAAATTAGATGTTTGTGAAGTCAAAATACTATCTCTGTAGTTTTGTACAAATTAGGAACTCAAATTACCAATATTGACAAGCTAGAATATAAAATAAGAACATCTTATCTTTTCTATTTGCTAAGATATTGCTCATGTAATAAAATCAAACACAGTAGCACCCTACCCACCTCTTTCCATTTTTGGAAACATTCCCTTATATATATGTACTTACTTCTATATATGACATGAATAACCAATCGAAAGCCCAGTATGTCCCCCTAGTGGTTTTCTCAGCCATTTTAACAGTCTTGGACGCCATTTCTTTCTTTTTAACCAATATTTGAAGGAGGTAGTCTGCTCGAAATTCTTAGTTACTATGCTTGATAAATCATAGTTGAATTCTATGGTATTGATGTAGTAATTTATGATTTTTTTAGTTATTCAAAAGTATATATAAAACCTAAAAAAATTATTTTGTTTCATATCCTCCATGTGTAAAATTTTTAAAGGCTTAGC
>NW_013809919.1:0-505 GCF_000517525.1 Limulus polyphemus
AATTCAAATTTTAATATCATACCTTACTCAATTTCTTAATTTAAAAATAATAAAAAAAACAGTTAAACTTCGTTTTTTGTGTGTCACATGGTATGTTGAATGCAGCACTAGATCTAATTAGATGTTTGTAATGTCAAAATACTAAGTCCATAGTTTCGTACAAGTTAGGAACTCATATTACCAATATTGACAAGCTATAATATAAAATAAGAACATCTTATCTTTTCAATTTGCTAAGATAATGCTCATGTAATAAATCAAATACATTGGCACCCCACCCACCTATTTCCATTTTTGGAAATGCTCCCTTATATACACTTCTATATATGACATCAGTAATCAATCAAAAGCTTAGAATGTCACCTAGTGGCTTTCTCAGCCATTTTAATGAGTTTGGATGCCATCTCTTTCTTTCAAACCAAGATTTCAAGGAAGTAGGTTGGGTCTTTAGTCTGCTCAAAATTTTATATTTTTTAGACTGAAATACAACTTAGTTACTAAGCTT
>NW_013809920.1:0-507 GCF_000517525.1 Limulus polyphemus
GTCGGTTTACTTTGGTGTTTTGTACTAGGTCCTGACGTGTGAGTTTTTGGTTGTGGATGCGGGCACAATGTTCTTTGATGGCTCCATTTTGTAGGTGCATTGTTAGGCGTCTTGACAGGGTTGTGGTAGTTATTCCAATGTAGGAGGCGTTTGCCAGGAGCTCGCAGTCTCCTTTATTACACTTGTACTCGTAAATGACGTTCACTTGCTGTAGATCTGTTGTCTTTTTAGCAGGGCTGTTTTTCACGATAAGATCCGACGTTGTGGTAGACTTGTAGTAGGTGTTGGGTTCCAGTTTTGTATCTTTGAGGGCATTCACTTTGAGCGTTGAAGTAGATTCCCTGGCTAGTGGGTTTTTTGATAGACAGATGTGGCGTATGTGCAGTTGTTGGCGTCGATATGTACATCCAGAAAATTGATGGTTTTGTCAGTGGCTATTTCGTGGGTGAATTTAAGCACAGAGTTGTCCTGTAGGTTTTATCGGAGCTTCGTTGATTCATCAGTGTC
>NW_013809921.1:0-504 GCF_000517525.1 Limulus polyphemus
TGTCCTCTTTAACACCTTCCACATTTGCATATATTTTCCCATTAAGATGGTGTTACAGCGAACGAAAAAGATGGTAATCTGATGGTGCCATATCTGGAGAATATGGTGGGTGGGGTAGAACTTCCCAACCCAACTCCATAATCTTGTGGTGCGTCAAACGTGCCACATATGGACGTGCGTTGTCCTGAAAAAAGAAGAACACCTTTCGGATTGACGAGTGAAGAGCGATTCTGATTAAGGGGCTGATTTAAATGTTCCAATTGCTGACTGTAAATCTCTCCATTGACAGTTCGCTGTGGATTGAGGAGTTCGAAACGAATTACTGCTTTGACGTCCCACCAAATGCAAAGCATCACTTTCTGTGGATGGAGTCCAGGTTTTTTTGGTCGGAAATGGTTTTTGTCTAGGACTGAGTCATTGTTTTTGGGGTTTAATATTCGCATAGAGAATCCATTTCTCATCACCGGTGACAATTCTGTCCAAAAATGGTTCACACGCATTACG
>NW_013809922.1:0-505 GCF_000517525.1 Limulus polyphemus
GTAAAACAGTTGGCGACTATTTTCGTCGTTTAGAGTAAAACAGTTGGCGACTATTTTCGTCGTTTAGAGTAAAACAGTTGCGACTATTTTCGTCGTTTAGAGTAAAACAGTTGACGACTATTTTCGTCGTTTAGAGTAAAACAGTTGACGACTATTTTCGTCGTTTAGTTTGGTTTGTTATGAATTTCGCGCGAAGCTACACAAGGGCTATCTGCGTTAGCCGTCCCTAATTTAGCAGTGTAAAACTAGAGGGAAGATAGTTAGCAATCACCGCCCACCGCTAACTCTTTGGATACTCTTTTACCAACGAATAGTTGGATTCACAGTCACATTATAACGCCTCCACGGCTGAAAGGGCGAACATGAACTAGCACGTGCTATTGAGAGTTTACTAGAGGAACTAGCATTGTAACGAATGTGCTATTATATATTTATTTTAATATCAACATTTGTTTAGATTAAAGTTATATTTTAAAACATGCATAGCCTGTAGTGTTAGATACGT
>NW_013809923.1:0-1315 GCF_000517525.1 Limulus polyphemus
GATAGACTCCCTGGATGGGGGCCACGCGACGCTGCAGACCAATGGCTGTTAACGCTGCAGGATATGGTGAGAAACCGGGCTCAGTGGCGGTCGTGCTGTAGGCATCTTATTGGTTTGTCTGCCTAATCTTGTCTGTCTGCCAAGTCCACTGGCGAGCGAGGCATGTTATGATGCGTGGCAGTGAAAGCCGCAAGGAAGCTATCGCGCTGGTGCCGCTGGACTCGCCCAGAGGACTTGTCCCGAGTGCTTGTATATGCATGGCTTAGATACTGTGCCCCCGCCTGTATGTGCTCCACCATTTCCGTATTCATGGCGTGTTAGATCCCACTTTTGTCCCCATTTTCTATAATAATAATTCATGATTGTGTGGCAGCTAAGTATCGGTAGAATTATCGATGTACTGCTGTCTATGATGATGATGATGATGAAGTAGAAATTTACTGAAAATAAAGCAACAAATCACTGATTGTGTCATTACGCTGTTTACGTGACAATGTAATATGATACTCTCGAGCAACAAAGCACGTGCACAGAAATAAGCCAACTTAACCCCTGCCCTGAGAACACGTTATGGAATTTATCAGCTTGTGTATCATTCAGTGTTTACAACGAGAATTACCCAGAGTAATAAGATTGCACTTTGGACCTGTGAAAATGTTTATTGCAGTATATGGTTCAGAGTCGATCCAATAAACACCACAAGTGTTTGAAGATTGTTCATCCTTCTGGTGAGATGTTTGGAATTTAGTGGTAAACCATTTAGGCATACAAAGTTAACTGCCTGCTTTATCAAGTGGCTTTACAGAGAATGAGACTAAAGACACTGACCTTAATTCAGAATATCGAGGTGCCCATTATTACAAGATTTATTTTGGTTACAAATAGTAAAAAAAAGAATGAGACTTAAAAGATCTGCCCTTAATGGAGCAGTGCCCATTGTTTCAAGGTGCTTGTTAAATGAGTTTCTAATGCAATTGATAACTGGTGTTGTATTTTTATGTTGCTCAGTTGAAGTATTATTGATATTATAATTGCAATAATTTTTGTTCTTTTGTTAAATTATTGTCATGACCTGCATTTATTATAATTTTAGACAACTGTTTGGCAACAGCCATACTGGCATTAACTTTAATAAGTATGAAGATATTCCTGTGGAAGCTACAGGAGAAGATTGTCCTTCACACATTAACTCGGTAATTTTGTTTTTTACAGTTTAGTAGTTTTTTGTTTATGCATTTGTGTGTGTATAAACATACTACTTAATAGTTCATGTGAAAGTTTAATAAAGATGTATATTTGTAGAGAAAAGTTTTAA
>NW_013809924.1:0-504 GCF_000517525.1 Limulus polyphemus
CACCTTGACTTCAGCTTGATGGCACCTGGTTACTTCAATTTCTCTTTTGCAGCAATGTCTGCAGTCATTTTTGCAGGGTCTTCGGCTCAGTCCATCGGCATTACCATGAGAATTTCCTTCTCTATATTCAATATTATAATTATACTGGTGTATTTTTGCTATCTAACGTGCCAGTTGTCCCTCTGGGTTCTTTGATGATCTTAACCAGCGTAATGCAGCATGGTCTGTCCTGATGGTAAACCTTGCACCATAGAGGTAAGGATGGAAATATGTCAGACTTTAATATATCAAGAAGTTCCCTTCGTGTTACACAGTAGTTTCTCTCTGGTCTACTCAAAACCCTACTGAAGTAGGCCACCACATGTTCGTTTTCGCCCACTTTCTGAGACAACACTCCTCCAATTCCGACATTACTAGCATCACAGTCCAGTATGTACGGTAGTGAGGGATCTGGAAGCCTTAAAAGTGGAGTGGAGGCCAATTTTTCTTTCAATGCTTTGAAAG
>NW_013809925.1:0-506 GCF_000517525.1 Limulus polyphemus
GGTAAATAAAACTTCTGATTAAACATTCACATCGATATATTTATATGGTAAATAAAAACTTCTGAGTAAACATTTACAACGATATATATATGGTAAAAACTTCTGAGTAAAAATGTACAACTATATATATATGGTAAATAATAACTACTTATTGATCTTTCATATCGATATATATATATATATATGGTAAATAAAACTGCTGGTTAAACATTCACAACGATATACATATACATATGGTAAATAAAAACTTGCGATTAAATATTCACATCGATATATTTATATATGGTATATAAAACCTTCTGAGTAAACATTTACAACGATATATATATGGTAAATAAATCTCGTGAATAACATTTAGAACGATATATATATATGAATGGTAAATAAAATCCTCTTATTAAAAATTCACAACAATATATATATGGTAAATAAAATCTTCTGATTAAACATTTTCAACGATATACATATACATGGTAAATAAAACTTCTGTTTAAAAATTCACAACG
>NW_013809926.1:0-503 GCF_000517525.1 Limulus polyphemus
CAGTGAAGCCCTTCATGAAGTTACTACCAGTGATGTGACCATTACCGATGATAGGACAATTCCTGATGGAGCAGATGAACCTCACGTGAAGCAGAAGCCAGTATGGAAGAAGATACGTCCCGTAACATTAAGAGACTTTGTTGAATTTTAATTTTTGTGTTTGTAGTGTTTGCAAATTCTGTACATTTAATTAAGTTAGTGTTAATTATCTATTGGTTTAATTTAAGTGGCTATTGTTCGGGACGAACAATACTAAGGAAGGGGCGGTGTTACGACAGCGGAAGTCACGTGTCTCTGGTAACACGTGATGAGTTTCTAGAAGATTCACGAAGAAACGAGATGTACGCTTTTTTGTATATATAAGACCGGTAAGAAGTGACGGCAACAATGGAAATGAATTGCAGACAGAGATAGAGACGGACAATTGAGTCAAGCGCGTGAATCGTTCATTGTGAATTATAGCGTTTGTTTAAGTTAACCGACTGTGGGAATTAAGTGTATTG
>NW_013809927.1:0-1324 GCF_000517525.1 Limulus polyphemus
ATACTCATCTGTTATCCTTACTTGGTACAACAACTCCATGAACAACTAGGTGTATCTCTAGTTACCGAATATATAACCACCATATTCATATTTAGCCAAACTTGGTACAACTACTTTATGAACACCTAGGTGTAACTCTGGTTACTGAATTTATAGACAACATACTCGTCTTTAGCTTTATTTGGTACAACAACACCACGAGTTACACCTAGGTGTTTGGCGGTTATAAATTCTGTAACCAGAGTTACACCTATGTGTTCATGGAGTAGTTGTACCAAGTAAGGCTAAAGATGAATACGGTGGTTAGAAACTCGTTAACTCGAGTTAAACCTAAGTGTTCATGTAGTAGTTGTACCAAGTAAGGCTAAAGATGAGTATGATGGTATAAATTCAGTAACTATAGTTACACCTAAGTGTTGATGGAGTAGTTGTAACAAGTAAGGCTAAAGATGAGTATGGTGGTTATAAATTATGTAACTAGAGTTACACCTAGGTGTTCATGGAGTAGTTGTACCAAGTAAGGCTAAAGATGAATATGGTGGTTATAAATTCGGTAACTAGAGTTACACCTAGGTGTTCCTGGAGTTGTTGAACCAAATAACGCTAAAGATGAGTATGGGGTTACACATTCAGTAACTAGAGTTACACCTAGGTGTTCAAAGAGTAGTTGAACCAAGTAAGGCTAAAGTTGAGTATGGTGGTTATAAATTCGGAAACTAGTACTCATCTTTAGCCTTACTTGGTACAACTACTCCATGAACAGCTAGGTGTAACTCTAGTTACCGAATGTTTAACCCCTATACTCATCTTTAGCGTTATTTGGTATAACAACTCCACGAACATGTAGGTTTAACTCTAGTTACCGAATTTATAACCACCATACTCATCTTTCGCCTGACTTGGTACAACTACTAAATGAAACATAGGTGTAACTCTAGTTACAGAATTTATAACCACCATACTCATCCTTAGCCTTACTTGGTACAACTACTCCATGAACACTTAGGTGTAATTCTAGTTATCGAATTTATAACCACCATATTCATCTTTAGCCTTAGTTGGTACAACTACTCCATCAACACCTAGGTGTAACTCTAGTTACAGAACTTATAACCACCATACTCGTTTTAGCCTTACTTGGTACAATTACTCCATAAATATCTAGGTGTTACTATAGTTACCGAATTTATAACCACCATACTCATCTTTAGCCTTACTTGGTACAACTACTCCATGAACACTTAGGTGTAACTCTACTTTCCGAATTTATAACCACCATACTCATCTTTAGCCTTACTTGGAAAAACTACTCCATCAACACCAA
>NW_013809928.1:0-506 GCF_000517525.1 Limulus polyphemus
TCGAATTGTCAGATTTTGTTAGAGGAAGGATAGTTGGTCAAGCAGATGGTTGAATAAGTCAGCGGCAAATTTTGCAGAATTTGGGAATCCCGCTTTCGACAGTCAACAGAATCATCGTGCAGTTCAGGAAACACGGCAAGGAAACAACTGAGCAGCGTCCGGTCATTCTGGTCCATCGGAGAGAACAAAAAGGGCTGTCAAGAGGAGCATCGAAATGGATCCGAGATTAACGACTGTAAAAGTGGTCAAAGTTGGTGGGATGAGCCCGAAATCTGTTCAATGGATTCTCCACAGATTGGGTTATTGTTGCAGAGCAGCTAGATGGAAGCCCTTATTAAGACCTGCCAACATAGTCAGACGAAAGAAGTGGGCAAGTGATATGATGACCAGGCCTCTGGACTTTTGGAAGACCGTATTGTTCTCAGACGAATCAAGATTCGCTCAATTTTCGAACAGTGGAAGGATATGGATCTGGAGAATGCCTTACCAAGAGTTTTGCTTCAACA
>NW_013809929.1:0-500 GCF_000517525.1 Limulus polyphemus
GAAATTCTCGACCAAAAATCAGCTTTGCTGGAGTATATCCAGTGGCTTCATGCTCTGCTGTCCTATAGGCCATCAACAATGGAGGGAGTAAGACATCCCAGTCATCTTGGCGGCTATTACAAAACTTTGCCAATTCATGTCCCAGTGCCCAATTGTACTTTTTTACCATCCCATCAGACTGTGGATGAAGTGGCGTTGTTCTGGTCTTTCGTATGCCAAACAACTTGCAGCATTCTTGGAACACAGCTGATTCGAAGTTACGGCCTTGATCTGAATGCAGTTCTTATGACATACCAAATCTGAAGAAGAAATCACTAATAGCCGAAGCTACAGTTGTAGCTTCTTTATTTGTCATTGCATATGCCTCAGGACACTTGGTGAAATAATCCATCACCACATAAATGTACCTGTTTCCAGCACGAGTTCGGGGCAATGGACCAGTAATGTCAATGACTACTGTTTCCATTGGTGCACCAACTTGATAAAGTTAAAGTGACTGT
>NW_013809930.1:0-504 GCF_000517525.1 Limulus polyphemus
GCCAACACCAGACAATGTGGGAGAGCTAAGAAGTTTCTTGGAACTCTGTACTTATTACCGGAAGTTTGTGAAGGACTTTGCAACTATAGCTGCTCCACTACATGATTTGACTAAAAAAGGCCAAAAGTTTGAATGGACAGTTTCTTGCCAGCATTATTTCAAGATGTTAGAAGGAAAAATTGGCCTCTGCTCCACTTTTAAAGCTTCCAGATCCCTCACTGCCATACATACTGGATTGTGATGCTAGTGATGTCGAAATTGGAGGAGTGTTGTCTCAGCAAGTGGGCGAAAACGAATATGTGGTGGCCTACTTCAGTAGGGTTTTGAGTAGACCACTGAGGAACTACTGTGTAACACGGAGAGAACTCCTTGCTATAGTAAAGAGCCTGACATATTTCCACCCTTACCTCTATGGTGCAAGGTTTACTATTAGGACAGACCATGCTGCGTTACACTGGTTAAGATCATTAAAGAACCCAGCGGGACAACTAGCATGTTGGATCG
>NW_013809931.1:0-806 GCF_000517525.1 Limulus polyphemus
ATGAAGGGGATTCGAACCCGCAGCCCTCAGATTGCGAGTCGAGCGCCCTAACCACCTGGCCATGCCGGGCTGCATTCTTTTGTAAATCTGTGATTTACAATTGGATAATTAATTCACCATACAAACATATCTGAAAAGAGCTGCATTTAGTGTTGATTTTCTGGCAAACGAAAAATAACACAATCAATTGTTGTTACGCAACAATTTAATTTATTTCAGATAATGATACTTCAAAACGTCAATTTAAGTTATACTGTTTTTCAATGACGAACGTGAAAATAGAATCTATAAAAACGATCATTCTGTTATAAAACTGAAAACAAAATTAAACCAGATTTTACACGAGTGTGCGGTGTATATCTGTGTGTACAAACAGATTAGTTGTCGTCGAAAAAACACACAAGAAACATGACATAAGTTTGAGATATCACGCGTGGTTCGAAAGGGTCGTGACTCCTTTGTACGTAAACAGTTGTTAAATAAGTCCATCTAATATCTTGTTTCTCTCGTAAACAGTTGTTAAATAAGTCCATTTAACTGGTCTTTCGTTTCATCTAATATCTTGTTTCTTTCGTAAACAGTTGTTAAATAAGTCCATGTAATTGGTCTTTCGTTTCATCTAATATCTTGTTTCTTTCGTAAACAGCTGTTAAATAAGTCCATCTAACAGGTCTTTCGTTTCATTTAATATCTTGTTTCTTTCGTAAACAGTTGTTAAATAAGTCCATGTAACTGGTCTTTCGTTTCATCTAATATCTTGTTTCTTTCGTAAACAGTTGTTAAATAAGTCCATCTAACAGGTCTTT
>NW_013809932.1:0-505 GCF_000517525.1 Limulus polyphemus
ACGTTGTAATAGGTGTTAGTTTAAAAGGTGACATCATTTGCCCTTCGCTGCTTTCACTGTTAAGCCTACGTCTACCACAGAGTATGCATCATCTATAATGGTAGGTGAGGAAAGAAACGTTTGTTTTTGTTTTTAATTATGCACAAAGCTACACAAGGGCTATCTGTGCTCTGCCCACCACGGGTATCGAAACCCGGTTTCTAGCGTTGTAAGTCCGCAGACATACCGCTGTGCCACTGGGGGGCGGAAAGAAACGAGTGTTTTAATTAAATTCAACTACAGGTACTACAAGTACGATTAACAAGCACTTGGATAAATATTCATAATGGCAGGAGGACATCTATAGACTTGGTGAACGCCTACAATAAGAATTTTAAATTGTGGTAAATGCAACATTTAGTAAGAAAATATTTAACACCTCATTGATAATGTGTTTCAAATAGACAACATTAAAACCTTTATATAACATGGAGTGATCTTTCCTAGTTTAAAACCTATATATAAC
>NW_013809933.1:0-505 GCF_000517525.1 Limulus polyphemus
AAGACAGGTCACCTTGTAGAGACCAAAGTTCAGTTTTATGTTATTTGATATGGTAACATGAGTGCACGTGAGCCGCATCATTGTAACTTCTGTATTGTTAGCCAGGCACAGTTGGAAGGTCAATATAATAACAATAATAAATATATATAAATGTATAACATTATGAGATTTAAGCTACTTAGACTAAATTTTGTGTTTTTGTGTTAAACTTCTTAAATTAAATTAGGAAATAAATATAAATTATGCCTCTTTCATTCTACAATGAACACAAACTATAACACGAAAACAGGTCACTTTGTAAAGACTAAAGGTCAGTTATATATTATTGGATATGGTAACATAAGTGCACGTGTGCCATGTCATTGTAACTTCTGTAATGTTAGCCAGGCACGTGTGAAAGGTCAATACAATAAAAATAATAAATATATATATAAATGTATAATGTTCTGAAATTTAACCTATTTAGTCTAAACATTTTTTTTCTTATAATCTGTTGTCATTCTAG
>NW_013809934.1:0-505 GCF_000517525.1 Limulus polyphemus
CAGCTTTCTGAGAGGTTTGAGGGACTTTGCTGGCACTGTTACAAACCTGGGCACAAGAAAACTCAATGCTAGAAACTTCAACACAGGGAAGATGCCACGGCAGGAAAGGCTGCTACCCAGAAAGGTTGCTGGAACTGTGGAGAGCAACGACATATGAGGAGCCAGTATAAGAAGAATACTACCAATAAGTCAGTTTCAGGAAACCAGTAGTGGTTGGTGCTGAGGGATGCCCACCAACCCCCATTGTGAAAGTCCCAAGTGTAAAATGGCAAGTACACATAGTGTCTACGTAACAGGGAAGCTGGATGGCCAAAAGTGCAACTTTGTCATAAATTCTGCATCTCAGCAAACCCTTGTGAGTATCAAGATGCTAGATCACAAAAGAGTACCAGAAGCCATACAGAAACTCTGTGGTGTGACAGGACATTATGCAAGGTTGTGGGGACCATTGTTGGTAACTATTGAGCTCATGGGCATAAAGGACAGACACAAAGTATACTTGGCT
>NW_013809935.1:0-505 GCF_000517525.1 Limulus polyphemus
GTATTCTTTGCTTTAACATTAACTGGTTCTACCTCCTGGCACATACCCAACAATGCCCCTTCCTTAAGTGTCTGCTCACATTTAGAGAAATTGGCAACTGTTTTGGTACTACTTCATGACCTGCCACAAGTGACCTTCCGATCTTCAAATCCGCTAGCCTGGATGGGTCTTCCACTGCTTCTACAAGAATTGGGCTCCCATGGAGATGTTCTTTTATCTTACCCCAAATTATCTTCTCTGACATAGGGGGTATTGTAGTTGATTTAAGTGCTGTGACATGCAGATCAACGGATGTAGCAACACTTACTGGAGTCTGGCCTTTGTTGTTTCCAATTGTCATTTTATCGAAGTTAACTACATACTTCTTCGGTAGTAGAGAGTCCAATCCTAATATGCATTGGTCTTCAATGTCAGCCAAGTATATTTTCTGTCTGTTTTTCATGCCTATGAGCTCGATAGTTACCCAAACTGGTCCCCACAACCCTGCAGAATGTCTTGTGACACC
>NW_013809936.1:0-504 GCF_000517525.1 Limulus polyphemus
CTATAAAAAAGGACATACACTTCCAGAATAGTTGACTGACCTCTATAAGAAGAACATAGTCCATTTGTCATCATCACAGGCTCTTCAGGTTAGAGAACGTTTGGCGAATTATGCAGATGTCTTTTCGAAAGGAGATCATGATCTCGGCTGCACAGACCTAATAGGGCACAGAATAAACACAGGCAATCACCATCCAATAAAGATTCCTCCGAGGAAAATAGCTCCATCAAAGCAACAAGAGATGG
This sequence comes from Limulus polyphemus, assembly GCF_000517525.1. NCBI lineage: Eukaryota > Metazoa > Arthropoda > Merostomata > Xiphosura > Limulidae > Limulus > Limulus polyphemus. The sequence continues at coordinate 246 of NW_013809936.1, forward strand.
AGAAGGTCATGGATGGCCTAATTAAGGAAGGGATAGTCGAGTATTCAGATAGTCCCTGGTCAGCTCCCGTCGTGTTAGTCTATAAGAAGGATGGGACCCAATATTGCTGTGTGGATTTCAGAGCTCTTAACAGTATAACAGATAAAGACTCATACCCACTGCCAAGAATTGATGATACTCCTGATGCCCTAAGTGGAGCCAGGTGGTTTTCAACTCTGGACTTAATGTCAGGTTTCAATCAAGTGAAAATGGTTGAAGC
>NW_013809937.1:0-501 GCF_000517525.1 Limulus polyphemus
ATAGCGTGTGTTATAAAGGTTGTTAAGTTTAAAGTGACTGTGGAAATTCTGTGTATTATAAAGTTGTATCGAGAAAGAATAAACTAGTTTTAATTAAGAAAGGACTTGTATCGCCGAAGTTTCTCAGAAAGAATTTATACCGGAAATTAACAAACGAACAGAAACGTAACACACCGTTAACCACTCGCACTACTATAAGTAGTGTGTTGTCTGTCAGTCAGTCAGTCAGTAGACACTAAAATGACGTCACATAAGGGACGCTTAACGTTGGAATTTGTACTGTCGTGATGTCAGTAAAACGTGTGCACGCCATGAATCACGAGATGAATTATGCACTTTAGGCTAAAACACAGCATGACATATGAACTTGAAAATCAAGAAATAAAAGTATTTGCTACTCTTAATTTAATCAAAAACACCTTAGGTGTGAAAAAAGGTTCAGCCGAAAAAAGGATTGAGCGTGCGATATAAAGGAATGAAATCAAAATTGGCGGCCAAACT
>NW_013809938.1:0-503 GCF_000517525.1 Limulus polyphemus
CGTTCTTCTTGTTCTTTCTTTTCCTCTAACTAACTGTTGTAATTTCTCTTCTTGTTTCTTTCTTTTTCCTCTAAGAACTGTTGTAATTTCTCTTCTTGTTTCTTTCTTTTTCCTCTAAGAACTGTTGTAATTTCTCTTCTTGTTTCTTTTCTTTTTCCTCTAACAACTGTTGTAATTTCCCTTCTCGTTCTTCTTGTTTCTTTTCTTGTTTTTGTATTGCTGCCATCAAATCTGCTAAGCTGTAGTTTGATTTTCCGCCTCTCGTTTCCATTTTTCTTCTCTTTTTTTTTCTATCCCACTTCTGACACCAATTTGTTACGTCTCCGTTTGTTAATTGATTTTCCGTAACTTCGTTCCAACGAAACTTTAACGACACAAGTCTTTACTTAATAAAACTGGTTTATTATTTCCGAATACAACTTTACCGATACACTTAATCTCAATACGAACGAACGTTAACTTCAACAATACGCTGTGACTGCAGTTTAATTACTCACTATCTA
>NW_013809939.1:0-505 GCF_000517525.1 Limulus polyphemus
TTCATCTCAAAAATCTCAAATTTCCTTTGTGTAATCCATAAAACCTCCTAAATGTATTCCAAACGTTTTTTTTCACTAAATCCTTATAGTTTGTATGTTATTTTTTCTAATCTATATCAAAACGGAATTCGGTCAATTCGACTGACCTCGTAACCACCAAAAAAAATCAAAATAAATCTAAATTAACCTTCTTTTCTTTCTAGAATAACTTCAAATTGTAACATGAAACTACGTTTGTTTATCCTAATTAGCTCTAAGTTCGTAACAGTATACATCTATTTATAATTAAATTTTATTGTTTTATTACCCTTTGAACCATGTCTAATTGCTATCCCCGCCATTATAAGTTGTAAATCATTCGGGAAATGTGCAGCTCACATTACGCTATCGAATTACATTACCCAATAGCTGCTTGCGTGCGTGCATCTTGAATCATTTTAATTATATTATTATTACTTATTTTACCTAATCTAGTCTTAAATAACTTAAAAAGATCGTTCTTTTA
>NW_013809940.1:0-504 GCF_000517525.1 Limulus polyphemus
GTTGCAGAATATTATGAGCACCACATTTTCTTTCAGCTGTGTAGCCATTCTCACTTAATGGCTCTAACAGTCCTAGCAATTCATCCAGTTTTTCATGTACAACTTTTCCTGCCTTTTCTCTTGCACTCCGCCGTGTTTCTGATTCAAGCTTGACAGAGATCTTAAGCTCCTGCCACAGTTCGTCCTATCGAGTTGTTGAATGAGCAAAGAAATTATAAATGGCTTCAATTATACCAAAAATGTAATAACTGTTGTTTCCTGACTTTCAGCATGAAGACATGCTAAGTTCAAACTATGGTTGTCACAGTTTATAAACACTGCTTTTGGATTTTTGTTCAGAATTCTTTGTTGAACGTTTGATAGATGACCTGACATGACAGCAGCATTATCATAACATTGTGAACAACAATCACTCAGTAAAATTCCATCTGCTTCTAATTTTATGCTTTTTGTTTTCTCAATATTGACAGTCGTTCTTTTTTCCTTATCTTAGTATAAAGTCAA
>NW_013809941.1:0-940 GCF_000517525.1 Limulus polyphemus
TAAGGTAATGTGTGTATAGATAGTGAGTAATTGATCTGCAGTCAGAAGTATTTATTGAGCCCGTTCGTTGTTATAGCGTTTGTTTAGCGCGATTGTTGAAGTTGAGTGTATCGGTAAAATAAACCAGTTTTTATTAAGTAAAGAACTGTGTCGCTAAAGTTTTGTCGGAACGAAGTTACGGAAAGTTAATTAACAAACGGAGACGTAACAGTATTTTACATAGACCTATACCCTTGTCAAATTGTAGTATTTTACATAGAGCTGTACTCTTGTTACCTTATAATATTTTACATAAACCTGTACTCTTGCTACATTATTATATTTTACATACACCTTATAATATTTTCCATAGACCTGTACTCTTGTTACCTAATAATATTTTACATAGAGCTGTACTCTTGTTACCTTATAATATTTTACATATACCTTATAATATTTTCCATAGACCTGTACTCTTGTTACCTTATGTTCATGATTTAAGGTATATTTTGAGAAACTTGGTATTTTACTAAACAATGGCAAATGTAAGTGTGTCACGCTAAATTTATTTCGTTGGCTGTGAAAGTTAACTCACTTTTGAGTGAATCGAATTTATCAAGAAATGTGCGTTTTTACAGTTGAAGTTTTTAATTTGTTTTTATTCTGAAATAATTAATGATTTATAAAAAAGAGGCATTAAGGCAGAATTAAGGGAATTTCTGGTGATTAAGAAATGGTTAGAGATAGGAAAATGAATGAAATAAGCGGTTTTAGACTACCTCTTGAACATATCAAGAATTCCAAAACGTTTCTTGGTGATGAGAAGTCGATAAGTAGGAAATGAATCGTTAGGAAAAGATAAATAGATAGACATAAACCGTTCTATAGTATAAATTCACTATTACTTACCGGTTAATCAGCAACGCTCCGTTTAAATAGATTTGTAGGACTCTATTTTGAC
>NW_013809942.1:0-505 GCF_000517525.1 Limulus polyphemus
CAACCACCGTCCAATAAAGATCCCTCCGAGGAGAATAGCTCCAGCAAAGCGACAAGAGATGGAGAAGGTCATGGATGGTCTAATTAAGGAAGGAATAGTCGAGAAATCAGATAGTCCCTGGTCAGCTCCCGTCGTGTTAGTCCAGAAGAAGAATGGGACCCAACGTTGCTGTGTGGACTTCAGGGTTCTTAAAAGTATAACCGAAAAAAACTCATACCCATTGCCAAGAAAATATGATACTCTTGATGCCCTAAGTGGAGCTAGGTGGTTTTCAACTCTGAACTTAAAGTCCGGTTTTCTTTAAGTAAAAAATGGCTGAAGCAGATAAACCTGAGACTGCATGTAGTTATGGCAATATAGTGTGATGCCATTCGGGCTTAGCAATGCTCAAGCAACATTTGAGAGGTTGATGGAAAGGGTACTGGAAAGCCGACAGTGGAGGATAGCCCTAGTGTACCTGAATGTTGTCATTGTATTTGCAACAAATTTAGATGAGGAAATGTCC
>NW_013809943.1:0-503 GCF_000517525.1 Limulus polyphemus
GTTTTGTTTTGATATATAAGTTGTTCGGGTTTTTTCATCTAAAAAAAAGCGACTTTAATTTCTTGATGACCCAATACTTTAGATATTGTAGAGAAGAGGTATCGTGATATAAGAAATGTCGTTGAACAACTGCTGTGTCCGTAGCTAATACTCCGTTACGTCGACACTATGGGCTCTAAAACGTCGTCAGTTTCGTGAATCTTCAACCAGTTGCTGTATGCCCCACAATCAGTTACATCAGATAAGTACCTCAATATGGGCTCTAAAACGTCGTCAGTTCCGTAAATCTTCAGTTGCTGTATTCCTGATAAACAATTACATCAGATAAAGACCTCAGTATGGGCTCTAAAACGTCGTCAGTTTCGTAAATCTTCAAGCAGTTGCTGTATTCCTGACAAACAATTACATCAGATAAAGACCTTAATATGGGCTCTAAAACGTCGTCAGGTTCGTAAATCTTCAAGCAGTTGCTGTATTCCTGACAAACAATTACATCAGATAAA
>NW_013809944.1:0-506 GCF_000517525.1 Limulus polyphemus
ATATAGTGCTCTGTGAACACAAATTAGTTAACACAAAATCAATTAAATAGACGAAAAAATAGAGGTGTCTATTTACTTGTGACCACTCAGTGTATATATATATATGTATCATTGTTAAAGTGCCACTATTAGAATATATCCGGGCGATTTATTTAATTTCCTCTTGCCCATATATAATATATATATATGTATCATGGTTAAAGTGCTACAATTAGAACTATATCTGGGCGACTTATTTTAATTCCCTCTTGCTCATATATATATATATGTATCATGGTTAAAGTGCCACAATTAAAACTATATTCGGGCGAGTTATTTTAATTCCCTCTTGCTCATATATATATATGTATCATGGTTAAAGTGCCACAATTAAAACTATATTCGGGCGAGTTATTTAATTTCCTCTTGCTCATATATATATATTTATATATATTATGGTTAAAGTGCTAAAGTGCCATAATTACAACTATATCTGCGCTACTTATTTAATTTCCTCTTGCCCATGT
>NW_013809945.1:0-714 GCF_000517525.1 Limulus polyphemus
GTTTAATATTCGCATAGAGAATCCACTCTCTCCAAAAATGGTTCACGCACATCACGCGCCTGAAGAGACGAAGGAACGTTCACACGTTGGAAACGATGATCATCGGAGAGTTCGTGAGGCACCCAAACACCTTCTTTATATAGTTTTCCATTTTTTTTAGATGTTTACTTATTGCTTCATGAGAGACATGCAATTTCAGGGCCATTTCACAAGTGTGTTGCCTTGGGCTAGACTCAACAAGTCTTCAGAGCATCAATATCAATTCCAACATGTCGGCCTCTACCATCAGAGTTTTTAAGTCACCTGAACGAAATTTTCTGAACCACCGTTGACACTTACGAACGTTCAAAACATTTCCATAAATGTCTTTGATATTCTTTGTGGCTACAAAGATATTGTTTCCTTTATTGTATTCAAATAGCATTACATGCCGAATGTGTATCTCGTCATGTGCCATCACTATAAGGGATTAGAGTATAGTAGCTTTACACATTATATAGGCTACACTAACGTGACGTTTTGGTGGTTCCTTTAACTATTATACATGATGTACGTTTTAGGGGGTGGTTAATGAAAGTGTTCCAAAAGTGATATTAATTTCTTGATGACGTAATATTTGTAATGTTGAGCGAGAAATATCGAAGCAAAATTACATCTATTACATGAAAATTACAAATCATGAAAAGATATGTAGATAGCAATTAGAATTTCAAC
>NW_013809946.1:0-846 GCF_000517525.1 Limulus polyphemus
AGAAAATAGTTTGGCTTGTCATCTGAGATTATAAAGTTATTGAACAGGCCTTTGTGGACTTTTGACAAGAGGAGGAGAACTATACATATACTAATATAACGTTTACTATATGCTTATATTCTCTATAGTGTGAATACCTTATTGTACATACATTTAACTTGTTTCAAATTTATCGTTAACAAGTCACAGACACCTACTGTAGAAGAATCCTAAGCCCAACAACAACATAGTATATATTTATAATATTAAGAAATACAAGTAAAAGCTATTTATTTTGACAATCAGCAAAAGAAGAACATATATATATTATATATTATTTTTGAAGTTTGGCATACAGGAATTTAAAATTTTGATTATGTGAGATTTATATATTTGCAACTGCGACTTCGTACTCAGATTATTCCATAGCCGAGAACTATATAATTTTCCATGAATCCCATTTACCACTAGTACTAGTAATGGGGTCTACTTAACTTATTCCTGGGTCTGTGTTGGGTATACAAAATTATTTAGTGTGATAATGTTTAATGATTATTTAGTATTTATAACAAGAGTGTTGTTTGTTATTAAGCACAAATCTACACAAAGAACTATCTGTGCTTTGCCCACCACAGGTATCGAAACCCAATTTGTAGCAGTATAAGTCCGCAGATATACTACAGTGTCATTGGGAGCATTTCGTTACATAACTTGATAAGCGTCACACATTGTATGTAGTTCAACTGTTGTAGTGTTATTTATTCGTTTATTATAGTATATAAGTATACAACCTTCCAAAAAAAGAGGGCACCTCGAACAAACTAGAGTTGCCAGGAAAAATTCATGATCCTTCCAGAAACTCCAGTG
>NW_013809947.1:0-923 GCF_000517525.1 Limulus polyphemus
TTGTACAACTGTTGTAGGTAATGTTTATTGTTAAAAATCTACACTTGTAACCCTGTTGTAGGTTAAATTTATTGTTATAATCTACACATGTATCGCTGTTGTAGGTAATGTTTATTGTTACAAATCTACACTTGTATCATTGTTTTAGGTAATGTTTATTGTTAGGAATATACACTTGTGTCACTGTTGTAGGTAATGTTTATTGTTAGGAATCTACACTTGCATCACTGTTGCAAATAAGGCTCATTGTTAAAAATCTACACTTGTATCACTGTTGTAGATAAAGTTTATTGTTAAAAATCTACACTTGTATCACTGTTATAGGTAATATTTATTGTTAGGAATCTAAACTTGTATAACTATTGTAGGTAATGTTTATTGTTAGAAATCTACACTTGTATTACTGTTGTATGTGATGTTTATTGTATGGAATCTACACTTGTATCACTGTTGTAGGTAATGTTTATTGTTAGGAATCTACAGTTGTACCACTGTTGTAGATAAACCTAACAATAAACCCTACAACAGCGACACAAGTGTAGATTAAGTGTAGATTTCTAACAATAAACATTACCTACAACAGTGATTCAAGTGTAGAGTCCTAACAATAAAATTAACCTACAATAGTTATACAAGTATAGATTCCTAACAATAAACTTTACCTACAACAATGATACAAGTTTAGATTTTTAACAATGAATTTTATCTACAACAGTGATATAAGTGTAGATTTTTAACAATAAACGTTACCTACAACAGTGATACAAGTGTAGAACCCTAACAATAAACATTAAATACAACAGTAATTGAATAAAGTTTATTGTTAGGAATCTACACTTATATAACTGTTGTAGGTAATGTTTATTGTTAAAAATCTACACTTATATAACTGTTGTAGGTTAAGTTTATTGTTAGGAATCTAC
>NW_013809948.1:0-505 GCF_000517525.1 Limulus polyphemus
CGATAGCTTCATCGAATCAGAAAACGTTTTCAAGTTTGAACGTACTTGATGGTGAATATCATCTATCCTTTCTGATAACACTTTCACAAAGGTGGGCGTCCTTTATGCTTGGGTCCCCTTTTTGCACTACATGTACTGCATGTCCTGCACCATTCTTCCATATCTTGCCTCATACCTATCTAGTAAAATCTTTGGCGTAGGTGACTCAATGTCTTCCTAATTCCGAGATGTCCTCCTGTTAAACTATCGTGGGATTGACGCAGCACAACTTCCCGTAACTTCTTCGGTATAACTGTTTGCCAAGTCGTCACTTTCCCATCTGTAGTTTCTCATCTCCGTACAAAAATACCATCTTCAAGCTTTAACTGGTCCCATTGCGCCCAATAGTGCTTTGTCACAGGGCTTAGACTAGACACCTTCTCCCAAGCAGGGCACAAAACACTTGTTTTAGGAAATCAATTATAGGCTTCAAATCTTGGTCTTTCTCTTGTTCTGCTTTGATATC
>NW_013809949.1:0-505 GCF_000517525.1 Limulus polyphemus
CAATGCCTACTGTTCGCTTGACTCAATTAGCTATCTCTTCAATCTATCTATATCTCTTCAATTTATCTGCCGATCGCGCTAGTTTTTCTCGCCAGGCTTATATATTAAAAAGAGGGCGTCTCGAATGCACTCGGGCCTTCATGATCTTTCTAGAACAGGGGTGGGCAATCTTTTTGTGCGTGCGTGCCAAAACCGGCAAAATCTCTGACACAAAATTCTTCCGCGTGCCAACCAAAATTTTTTGAGAACATATTCTTAAGGTGTATGTGAAGAACCTGAAGAAATGACAAAAATATATGATGATGAAAAATACATTTATTCATCTTCAAAACAACGTCCAAACAACAATAAATCTTTGCCACTTTCAAAAGAAGACATCATATATCCGTCCGGCAGAAAACTTACAAAAAAACATTTTCAGTTAGGGTTAGGTCATTTTCTAAAGAAAACGTCAGTCACATAAAATATCAGTCCAACAGAAAACTTTACGACTCCTTTTGGTATG
>NW_013809950.1:0-504 GCF_000517525.1 Limulus polyphemus
TAATATGTTCGTGTTACTGGTTTTACTTTTTTTTTTCGTTGTGTTTTCTTACTGTAGTTTCTCCCCATGATTACTGTTTAGTGTTCTATTTGTTTAATTATCGTTATATTTAGCAACTGTACTTTGAAAATGTATAAAGACTGATATGAGTTAAGTTATTTGAACTTGATTTATTGGCAAAGTATCTAAAGCTTTGTATTGATTTATTTCTTATTTTGAATGTTTTATAAACATTTGTATTTATATGCTTATTGTTCTGTTGATGTAAAACATGTGATAAATTGTGACCTTGTGAACTGTGTTTTCAGAATGAACTTGCTGTTTATGAAATGATTCAACTGTTCATAGATGGATTGAATGCCTACTTCGACACAATGGTATGAAAATTGTTGTATTGCTTGTTGTTTAGAAGTAACAAGTGAGTTATTTTGCAGCATATATATAGAGATTTTATCATCATTAAACATTTATATTTGTAAATATGTATATATATATATATATATA
>NW_013809951.1:0-499 GCF_000517525.1 Limulus polyphemus
TTTTGTCTTCTTATTGATAGTACACAGTATCGTTAAATCTTGTGTTTTCTTACTGAGAGTACACGTTATCGTTAAATCTTGTGTGTTCTTATTGATAGTACACAGTATTTATAAATCATGTGTCTTCTTATTGACAGTACACAGTATTGTTAAGTCTTGTGTCTTCTTATTGACAGTACACAGTATTGTTAAATCTTGTGTCTTTTATTGACAGTACATAGTATTGTTAAATATTGTGTCTTCTTATTGAGAGTACACAGTATTGTTAAATCTTGTGTCTTCTTATTGACAGTACACAGTATAGTTAAATCTTGTGTCTTCTTACTGACAGTACACATTATCGTTAAATCGTGTGTCTTCTTATTGACAGTACACAGTATCGTTAAATCTTGTGTTTTCTTACTGTAGAGTATATATTATCGTTAAATCTTGTGTGTTCTTATTGATAGTACACAGTATTTATAAATCTTGCGTCTTCTTATTGACAGTACACAGTATT
>NW_013809952.1:0-505 GCF_000517525.1 Limulus polyphemus
AGTCTCTAAGTTGTTAGTAGCTAATTTTAGTCTCTAGGTAATTACTAGCTAATTTTAGTCTCTAGGTTGTTACTAGTTAATTTTCGTATCTAGGTTGTTACTAGCTAATTTTCGTCTGTATGTTGTTACTAGCTAATTTTCGTCTCTAGGTTGTTAGTAGCTGATATTCGTCTCTAGGTTATTACTAGCTAATTTTAGTCTCTAGGTTGTTACTAGTTAATTTTCGTATCTAGGTTGTTACTAGCTAATTTTCGTCTGTATGTTGTTACTAGCTAATTTTCGTCTCTAGGTTGTTAGTAGCTGATATTCGTCTCTAGGTTGTTACTAGCTAACTTACATCTCTATGATGTTACCAGCTAACTTACATCTTTAGGTTGTTAGTAACTGATATTCGTCTCTAGGTTGTTAATAGTTAATGTACTTCTCTAGGTTGCTACTAGCTAATGCACGTCTCTAGGTTGTTAGTAGCTGATATTCGTCTCTAGGTTGTTACTAGCTAATTTTT
>NW_013809953.1:0-505 GCF_000517525.1 Limulus polyphemus
AACTTACCTTGTTACTTCCAAAAACATTTCCTTCATTACAAACTAACCTTATTACTTCCAGCAACATTTCCTTCATTACAAACTTACCTCATTACTTTCAGCAACATTTCCTCCATTACAAACTAACCTTATTACTTCCAGCAACATTTCCTTCATTACAAACTTAACTTATTACTTCCAGCAACATTTCCTTCATTACAAACTTACCTTATTACTTCCAGAAACATTTCCTTCATTACAAACTTACCTTATTACTTCCAGAAACATTTCCTTCATTACAAACTTACCTTGTTACTTCCAAAAACATTTCCTTCATTACAAACTAACCTTATTACTTCCAGCAACATTTCCTTCATTACAAACTTACCTCATTACTTTCAGCAACATTTCCTCCATTACAAACTAACCTTATTACTTCCAGCAACATTTCCTTCATTACAAACTTACCTTATTACTTCCAGCAACATTTCCTTCATTACAAACTTACCTTATTACTTCCAGAAAC
>NW_013809954.1:0-505 GCF_000517525.1 Limulus polyphemus
ACGAATAGGTATTCATTCGCGTTGCCAGCCATTGATGTGTACTCATTTGTGTACAGATCAACATATGAACCCGGCATGGCCAAGTGGTTAGGCGCTTAACTCGCAAGTTTAGGGTCGCGGTTTAGAAACCCCGTCCCACCAAACATGATCGCCCTATCAGCCGTGGGGGCGTTATAATGTGACGGTCGATCCCACTATTCGTTGGTAAAAGAGTTATCCAAGAGTTGCTTTACGCGTGAATCAACCTGCGCGGAAATTTGCTCGTTCTTCCCTGAGACTTTGACACACAACATCTCTTTCTATTTTGTATAAAATGGGACGGATCACTTTCCTAGGAACCCATACAAACGTTATGCAACGCCAGTTACTACAGCCGCTTATATCGGCGTTCCTCAACCTTTTCCATACCAGGACCCGGCTCGCTGTCGCAGACCACTAAAACGCAAGTACAACGTAAAACCACTACAACTTACATATGAATATTCTGTCAGTTTCTGTTTGCTTA
>NW_013809955.1:0-501 GCF_000517525.1 Limulus polyphemus
GATTAAACACCAACCACCCCGTCCTGATTAAACACTAACCACCCCGTCTTGATTAAACACCAACCACCCCGTCTTGATTAAACACTAACCACCCCGTCTTGATTAAACACCAACCACCCCGTCTTTATTGTGAATTTCAAAGTCATCTCATCTGGATCATCCAATATTGAAATTTTAATTAAAGAAAATTCATCTATTATAAATTAACTTTAAATAGTAACACAGCTTCATTACAATTAAGTCTGTTCTAAATACTTGTATTATATTGTTGTATTACAATAAAGTCTGTTCTAAATACTTGTATTATATTGTTACATTATCCTATTCTCTGTTCAGTTTATTTCATACATTTATTCTGTATTTTAATGACTTTTTATAGAATGTTTAAACTTTATAAAATGTTTGTACTTAATAATTTACCTTTTCTAGTATTATTATTATGTATCTGCTTGTTTGATAATTTCCGTATAAATTATTTCCAAGAAACTTCAGCGATACAAG
>NW_013809956.1:0-1237 GCF_000517525.1 Limulus polyphemus
GCACATTGTTTTGACAGCAAACAAACGTGTAAAATGGTTCGACAATACTTCTGAGGATTTATAAACGCTAAAATTCGGGTTTCGATACCAGATAGCACATTGTTTTTGACAGCAAACAAACGTGTAAAATGGTTCGACAATACTTCTGAGGATTTATAAACGCTAAAATTTGGGTTTCGATACCACTGAGTTGGATAGCAAACAAACACTTTAAAGAACGACAAAAAAACAAGTATGTTCGAGAACACTTGCCTCTTTCTAGTCATTTTTTTTAGCAGTTGCATTTTTTCATTAAACATTTTAAACTTCAAATGCTAACTATTTTACATAACTCTGAAAACGTAGCCTCAGAGGTAAGTCTGCAGGCTTGCGATGCTAAAATTTGGATTTCGATACCCGTGATTGGCAGAGCACAAATATCCCAGAGAGTAGCTTTGTGTTTATCAACAACACCAAAACGTGATGTTTGCCATAGTTTAAACAAGAATTGGTCTCAGAAGCACTGGTTTGTTTGTAATTAAGTACAAAGCTACACAATGGGCTATCTGTGCTCTGCCCCATACTGGTATCGAAAGCCGGGTTCTAGCGTTGTAAGTCCGTAGACATACCGCTGTACCACTGGGGGGGGGGGGCGTTACGGAGGAAGAAGAAAAGCCAAAGATAGGGCTCACTCTGTACAATGTATATATTTTTGAATCCTTCAAAGTTGCTGAACATGGTTCTAAAGGTGAACGTAAAGGGCCATTATGTAATTCAACTGAGATTCTTTTTTGTGAATTTAGTGTTTAACAACGAAGAAAAGCCAGAATCAGAGATCACTCTGTGTGTGTATATATATTTTTCATGACAATCTTAAACTAACCAAAGATGGCTTTAAATATCAACTTAATTTTCACTAAGACTTTATAAACTATCGTAATAATTGTTGACAAATGTCTTTAAAAAGGCCCGTGCTCCAACCAGTCATTTCCAGTGTCGGATTGCACTGATTAAGGCCATATTCTCACTTAAAGACATTTGTCAACAATTATTACGATGACACTGGAAATGACTGGTTGGAGGACAGGCCATAGATTGCACTGATTAAGGCCATATTCTCACTTAAAGACATTTGTCAACAATTATTACGATCCCCATGTGATTACTAGGACGTGATAAATTTTATGATTGTATTTTGCTTTTTCACGGTTTATGATTTGGAAGTTTATATAACATACACAAAATGTTTAAGTTTTCC
>NW_013809957.1:0-944 GCF_000517525.1 Limulus polyphemus
AAATAATATCGCATACAATATAGACATACGACTAAACTTAGCATTGTTGTTTCAATATTTTGTATACAGGACCAATCCTTTTTCCATTTTTCCAGCTTTAGAGGTAATCTTAACGCTTCAAGTTAAAATTATTTTTATGTGTTTGTTGTAATCTCAATATATACTTCATAAACAGTTACATAATAATCGTAAGTGAGGATCACTCTTTACATTGGATTTTTAATTAAGCAAGTGTATATGAATTACTCTTTCTCGCCAACAGATGGCAATGAAGTTTCACTAAAAATATTAAAGTTTCTGTCTGTTGAGTATTGCTTAGCGCAAAGCTATACAATGGGCTATGTGTGATATGCTCATACCGGGTATCGAAACCCGGGTTTTAACTTTATAATTCTCCAGCCTTGCCGCTGAGCTACTGGGGGTGGTTACTTTTTTAATGGCGTATAACACCTATACTGACGAATTGAGATATTCAGAAAGTTGTTTATTGTTTTTTTTTATTGTTTTTGTGTTGCTTAACAACAAACACAAAGCGAACAACACTTTTTTTTTGTGAGGTAGTTCTAAATGATGATACACTACAGTAATAATTTTAATCTCAGCTTGATTTACTGGAGTAATATTACACTCTTCTTGATGGAAAGCCGTCAAAGACGAGATTACTATTATTATATACCTTAATGAGATGTAAAGATACACAAAACTATCTTTCTGCGGACTTACAACGCTAGAAACCGGGTTTCGATACCCGCGGTGGGCAGAACACAGATAGCCCATTGTGTAGCTTTGTGCTTAACTTCGTGGGCTATCTGTGCTCTGCCCACCGCGGGTATCGAAACCCGGTTTTTGGCGTTGTAAGTCCGCAGAAAGATAGTTTTGTGTGTCTTTACATCTCATTAAGGTATATAATAATAATAGTAATCTCGTCTTTGACGGCTTTCCAT
>NW_013809958.1:0-505 GCF_000517525.1 Limulus polyphemus
TTAAAAAAATACTTCGTTAAGTTTTCAAAATTTGACCATTTTAAATTCTTGGAGATGCTCTGAAACTCTGCACAAGATTATAATGTTGTTACAGGTATCAATATTTACCTAGAAAGATGTTTTCTTCACTCGTGGAAATAATCCATATAGCCTGCAGCAGAGGTTGTGAAAAAACATTTTTGATTAAATATCCATATCTAATACCTTTCTTCGTTCGAAACCCACCCTTGATAACTTACTTAAATGGATACCCACCACATCTTTCTTTTCAAATGATATCTGATAACTTGGTTTATTCGCTCCCCCACTCGTGATAATGTTAAATATTACCCCAACGGAAGTTAAAAATATATGTAAATCTGTGGTTAGACTTTTTATGGTTTGATCTTTGTACTTAAAATAACGTAGCATGGTGGATCATACTCATAACAAGATGCTTTAGAAGCAAACATTAGTGGTGACGGCTTATACTCTTGGATAGCTCTGCCGTGGAATAATATGCTTT
>NW_013809959.1:0-1553 GCF_000517525.1 Limulus polyphemus
TTGTTTATTAGATAGATTTCTACTGGAAACTGTAGCGAGATCTTGTTGATGATTGTTGCATAAAATACTGGTATGTTAAAGATTGTTGTATAAGACAGAATTCAACTGGAAACTCTTGAAAGATCTTGTTGATGATTTTTGTATGAAATACTGGTATACTAGAGATTGTTGTATTTGATAGAGTTCAAATGAAAATTGTTGCAAGATCTTGTTGATGAATTCTATATAAAATACTGGTATACTAAATATTGTTGTATTAGATAATCTTCTACTGGAAACTGTTGCAAGATATTGTTGATGATTGCTGTGTGAATTACTGGTATACTAACGATTGTTGTATTAGACAGAGTTCTACTGGAAACTGTTGTAAGATCTTGTTGATGATTGCTGTATAAAATACTGTTATACTAAAGATTGTTGCATTAGACAGAGTTCTACTGGAAACTGTTGGAAGATCTTTTTGATTATTCGTTTATAATATACTGTTATACTAAATATTGTTGTATTAGACAGAGTTCTACTGAAATCTGTTGTAAGATCTTGTTGATGTTTCATGTATGAAATACTGGTATACTAAAGATTGTTGCATTACACAGAGTTCTACTGGAAACTGTTGGAAGATCTTTTTGATTATTCCTGTATAAAATACTGGTATACTAAAGTTTGTTGTATTAGTCAGAGTTCTACGGGAAATAGAAAGCTATCTAATACAAAAAATTTTAGTTTTACAGTATTTTATACAGAAATCATCAACAAGATCTTACAAAAGTTTACAGTAGATCTGTCTAATACAACAATCTCAAGTATACCAGTATTTTATTCAGAAATCATAAACAAGATCTTGCAACAGTTTCCAGTTAAACTCTGTCTAATACAATAATTTTTAGTATACCAGTATTTTATACAGCAATCATAAACGAGATCATACAACAGTTTCCAGTAGAACTCTGACTAATACAACAATGTTTAGTATACCAGAATTTCATACGAGAATGATCAACAAAATGATACAACAGTTTCCAGTAGAATTCTATCTAATACAACAATCTTTAGTATAACAGTGTTTTATACAGAAATCATCAACAATATCCTACAACAGTTTCCAGTAGATCTGTCTAATACAACAATCTTTAGTATACCAGTATTTTATACAGAATTCATCAACAAGATACTACAACAGCTGGAAACTCTTGTAAGATCTTGTTGATGATTTTTGTATGAAATACTGGTATACTAAAGATTGTTGTATTTGATCAAGTTCAACTGGAAACTGTTGCAAGATCTTGTTGATGAATTCTGTATAAAATACTGGTATACTTAAGATTGTTGTATTAGACAGAGTTCTACTGAAATCTGTTGTAAGAACTTGTTGATGTTTCATGTATGAAATACTGGTATATTAAAGATTGTTGTATTAGACAGAGTTCTACTGGAAACTGTTGTAAGATCTTGTTGATGATTGCACAATCTTTAGTATACAGTATTTTATACAGAACTCTGTCTAATAAGTTTTGGAACCTGTTGTTATTTTGTTGATTATTCCGCTATAAAAT
>NW_013809960.1:0-1154 GCF_000517525.1 Limulus polyphemus
GGAATACAAACAAAAATAAGAGGAAATGTAGCAAAGAGCCCACAAATCCAGATCATATACATCACTTTTCCTCCGTAAGATGTCGCCACCAAAATGAACAGCAATACTGACTTTAATGGGTAATACCGAGGAAGGAAATATGATGATTTTTATATTCAGGTTACGTAGTTTAAAGATACTTTCACGGTATGATTGATTTATGGTGGTGGATTGGTGAGAGAACATACTTAAAAAGTTATACAGGAATAACAAAGATAAACGTTTAGACTTACACAACCTCGATTAATCGCCGTGATGAATTCAAATTCGATGACGAGGAACCCACTATGAGACTAATAATGGTTGTAGACGGCTTGAATGGGTAATTATTCAAACCGTCTCCAACCATTATTAGTCTCAACGTGGGTTCCTCGTCATCGAATTTGAATACTGCCTTTATTCCCAGTAAAAGAAGAATCGTTAACTAAAGGTTTATAGATACATATATATAAATATATATATATATAATGTAACACAGAGAAAAGGATTATCCAAACGATTTCACCTCACATACCTAATCAGTATTTAACGTAGTTTTTATCACAGAAATAAAAGGATACACAAAGTAATATACATTTAAAGAAAATCAGAACAGAATAATATATACGTGTAACAAAAACCTATCTGCAGATTAAACATTATAAAATCTTTGAGTGTTTATTTTGAGTATATTTTTCAGGTTTCTCCTATTATTTAAAGGTTTTTTTTTAATATTAGTGTCATAGAATTATAATATATATATGCGACTTATTTTAATCAGTCTCTCAAAAGAGTGGTTTTCTAAATTTTTCAAAACAATATTTCACTGTTTACATATCTTTGAGTATCATTACATACATATATTTTCACTTTACTTGTAAAGCAAACAACGGGAATATGTTGTTCCCGCAGCAGGGAATTTTATTATTATAAGCCCTCTAGTTTACTGCTGAGCTATAAAGACTGTATACACTTGATACAACAAATAGTATTTTAATAATTATTTATAACAACACAAGTTACTTCACTTTACACATTCTTACCTTGTAAGATAATTTGTCATGAGTTAAGCCCACAATCACACGGCTGAGGGCATGAACAACTCCAGCTACAGAACCAGTGATGATTAGAAATGT
>NW_013809961.1:0-497 GCF_000517525.1 Limulus polyphemus
GAATTATCAATTTAGGACCCTCTGGTAACAAGAAATCGAAAAACAATCAGTAACCAAAAGCTTCCCTGCAGTACACACACGCTTTCAGAAAAGCCAATAAAAGAGTAACATAAAACGACCACAAAAGTTGCAAAAATGATAATAGAAGGCTAGAATTTTGCATGTAAATACGCAAGTATGCAACGAACGTTCTTGAAAAATTTCGAGAAGATCCGTCCAAATGGAACGAAGTACTGGTACAAAACGCAAAACGTTCCATAACTCCCTTAAAACAAAGAGTAGGAAGGTAAAACTCTGTATATAACTACGCAACGTTAAAGTGTACCTACATACCAAATTTGGTGAAGAATCATCAATTTAGGACCCTCTTGGAGCAAGAAATCGAAAAACAATCAGTAATTAAAAGCTTCACTGCAGTACACATACGCTTTCAGGAAAGCCAATAAAAGAGTAACATAAAACGAACCACAAAAGTCGACAAAATAGATAGTAGAAGG
>NW_013809962.1:0-718 GCF_000517525.1 Limulus polyphemus
CACATTCAAATTTCTAGCCTTCTATTATCATTTTTGCGACTTTTGGGGTCGTTTTATGTTACTCTTTTTTTGGCTTTTCTGAAAGCGTATGTGTACTGCAGTGAAGCTTTTAGTTACTGATTATTCTTCGATTTCTTGTTACCAAAGGGTCCTAAATTGATGATTCTTCACCAAATTTGGTATGTAGCTACACATTAACGTTGCGTAGTTATATGCAGAGTTTTACCTTCTTACTCCTTTTTTTAAGGGAGTTATGGAACGTTTTTCGTTTTGTACCAGTACTTCGTTCCATTTGGACGGATCTTCTCGAAATTTTTTCAAGAACGTTCGTTGCATACTTGCGTATTTACATGCAAAATTCTAGCCTTGTATTATCCTTTTTGAGAATTTTATGGTCGTTTTATGTTACTCTTTTATTGGCTTTTCTGAAAGCGTATGTGTACTGCAGTGAAGCTTTCGGTTACTGATTGTTTTTCGATTTCTTTTTACCAGAGGGTCCTAAATTGCTAAATTTGGTAGAAGAATCATTAATATGTAGGTACACTTTAACGTTGCGTAGTAATATGCAGAGTTTTACCTTCCTACTGTTTGTATTAAAGGAGTTATGGAACGTTTTGCGTTTTGTACCAGTACTTCGTTCCATTTGGACGGATCATCTCCAAATTTTGTATGAACGTTCGTTGCATACTAGCTTATTTACATGCAAAATTCTACCCTT
>NW_013809963.1:0-505 GCF_000517525.1 Limulus polyphemus
TTGTTTACCAGACTATCTAGATTTGTTGTTAATCTACTACTGTTGGCTTGCATTGTTTCAACAATCTAAATTAAAAAAGGTTTGATAATATTAATTAGGTACGTGACTTGTTATTCGTTTAGCTGGTGATTGTGCTCTATTTTGTTTTAGCTTGATTCGAGAACTTGTAGGTGATTGTTTACTCCTGACGAAGCTGTAATATCGAAATATTGAGGAATAAAATTATATTCTGGAGATAAAGGTCGGAGTTTATTTGCATTAATAAGTATGTCTAGTAAAGTACTCCAGTTTGCATTAAAAAACCTAACAACAATCTTTACTTCCTTAAAGCAGCAGTCTAGCATATTGTTATAATGATACTCTCTGTCGCGTAACAATATTATTTTTCTCATAGCAACAACTACTTAGAAACTTGTGAGATATTAAATGTTGAACTTGAAAGAAGCCTTTTACTAAAATTGAAATATGAATTCAAGAGTGTGCGAATATGTTTGCGCGTTCCTTA
>NW_013809964.1:0-905 GCF_000517525.1 Limulus polyphemus
TAGTGTATTATATCTCTGGTGCAGGAAATACTATACATACAGTACCCTATACCTGGTGCAGTAAATACTCTACATAGTGTACCCTATCTTTGGTGCAGTAAATACTCTACATAGTGTACCCTATCCCTGGTGCAGTAAATACTCTACATACAGTACCATATCCCTAGTGCAGTAAATACTCTACATAGCGTACCCTATCCTTGGAGTAGTAAATACTATACATACTGTACCCAATTCCTTGTTTAGTAAATACTCTACATACTGTACCCTATCCCTGGTGAGGTAAATACTCGATATATTGTACCTTTCTCTGGTGTCGTAAATACTCTACATAGTGTACTCTGTTCCTGGATCAGTAAATATTCTACATAGTGTACCCTATTCCTGGTGTAGTAAATACTCTACATATTGTACATATCCCTGGTGCAGTAAATACTCTACATAGTGTACCCTATCCCTGGTGTAGTAAATACTCTACATACTGTACCCTGTCCATGGTGTAGTGCACTATGTAGAGTATTTACTGCACCAACGAAAGGGTACTGTATGTAGAGTATTTACTGCACCAGAGATATAGTAAAATATGTAGAGTATTTACCCTATCCTTGGAGTAGTAAATAATCGATATATTGGACCTATCCCTAGTGTAGTAAATACTCTACATAGTGCACGATATCAATGGTGCAGTAAATACTCTACATACTGTACCTTATCCCTGGTGTAGTAAATACACTACATATTGTACCTATCCCTGGTGCAGTAAATACTCTACATACTTTTTCCTATCAATGGTTCAGTAAATACTCTTCATAATGTTCCCTATCCCTGGTGTAGTAAATATTCTACATAGTGTACCCTTCCCTTTTGTTGTAAATACTCGACATATTGTACTTTTCCCTGGTGTA
>NW_013809965.1:0-504 GCF_000517525.1 Limulus polyphemus
GACTAGCTGCCTTTTTTCTAGTCTTACACTGCTAAATTAGGGACGGCTAGCGCAGATGGTCCTCATGTAGCTTTGCTCGAAATTCCAAAACAAATAAAAGAGAAAAGACTGGATAATATTTTGTCCTAAGTTGATATATGCTAAAGCTGCTCTAGTCTATACATACCACTTCTTATGCTTTTATAAAGTTATTTCTGCTGGTTTGTTTTAATGGCTCGAAGGTTTTATATTGTCTGAAAGGTAATAATATTGTGCGTAGACTACATTTTCTTTTTGCCCTGTCAACTAGATTTTTACACTTTGTCAGCAAAACAGTATGTTTTATTACCATGGCTTAGTTGGTCAACAACAAAATGTCGTGTGGTCAGGAGAAAATTGCAGACACCTACGAAAAATATTTAATTATAAACGTACACTGAGTGGTCACAAGTAAATAGACACCTACTTTTTCGTCATTTAACTGATTTATGATAACTAATTTGTGTTCACAGAGCACTATATAAG
>NW_013809966.1:0-503 GCF_000517525.1 Limulus polyphemus
ATATTTTGGTCTTTGCATTAATTTGAAAGACTGTGAACTAGACTTATAAAACTGTACAATTTGTAACAGAATTTTCTTTCAATCCTGTGAATAACCTGAGAAAATATGGATTTAAAAATGTTATGAAAAATCCATACTAAATTAACTTATAACAAAGGGCGTTCTACTCGTAATCTGAGGGTCGCGAGTTCGAATCCCCGTCCCACCAAACATGTTCGCTCTTTCATCCGTGGGGGCATTATAACGTGACGGCCAATCCCACTATTCGTTGGTAAAAGAGTAGTCCAAGAGTTGGTGGTGGGTGGTGATGAATAGCTGTCTTCCCTTTAGTCTTACGCTGCTAAATTAGGGACGGCTAGCGCAGATAGCTCTCGTGTAGCATTGCGCGAAATCCAAAACAAAGAAACAAACAAAGTGATACATATCGTGGAAAGAGGAAGAAACTTATCCACTAGACTGCAGGGTGAAATAACCCAAAACATTGTGTGTTTGAGTAAACTTAT
>NW_013809967.1:0-2441 GCF_000517525.1 Limulus polyphemus
TGGTAGGTAGGCAATAGACAAAAAAGTTGTGGTTTTGGAAATTTTTTAATTGTTATTGCGGAAATGTTAGCAACTTTTTTATATCATTAGTATATGTGTGCATCATATATCGTAACCAATACTTTGAATGTTCGGTTTTTCGTTTAGCTATTCGATAGAGTGGTTTTTCGGCGCGTGAATTATTTGGAATCCTTGTCGATCCCTATTATTAAGTACTATCGTACATAAGATTATGAAACAAATTTATCGTTTTTTTCATTTTAGAAGAATCTAAACAATTCACGTCCAATAAACTATGGATCATGTATCGTGTTGACGTCAATGCAAAAACTCTTCGTACATATAGAGATTTAAACACAGTGGAGAAGAGTTTCAATGTTAAACATGTTTCATTGCCAGACTTAAGAAGTCAAATCATTCACTATACTGTCACTAGGTATACATATTCACATCCAATAAAGAGTGACATGTTTTATTATTAATATTATTATTAACTGTTTTTAGCCTCTCAAACTTTTATAATGTGTTGAATTGTGTACATGTATTTTGTTTTAATAGTGTTCAATCTAGTGTAGAAACACTGTTTGTTGGAAGACTGGAATACTTCATATTGTTCTCTCTAACACTATAATTAATTAATATAATTAATAATAGCTATTTATTACTGAAAACGTTCTAACAGGGCTTGTAGTTGATGATTTAATTATAATGAACAGATTCTATAAGATAACAGATTTCACTCTTGAACTTCTGCAGAGGAGGGAAAAATTAATTAAAGGGACAGATACGGCACGAGGATAATGTAGTTTATGGTGTAAACAGGGTTAATTAAAGGGACAGATACGGCACGAGGATAAGGTAGTTTATGGTGTAAACAGGATTAATTAAAGGGACAGATACGCTACATTATCCTCGTGTTTTATGTTGTAAACAGGGTTAATTAAAGGGACAGATACGGCACGAGGATAAGGTAGTTTATGGTGTAAACAGGGAGAAGATAATTGTATTATGCTTTTCAGGGACAGTGGTGAAGAATATAACAAACAGAGCAAATAATATAGTAAAGGACGCTAGCAGTGATATAGTCTTTGTAGTGCCCATATGGGCTAATTATGTAAGGAAGGGTAGGTCAGAGGAGATAATTACCAAGTACAAGGCATGTTTGGGGAAGTTCTCCCCCTGACAGTTAGTGTATTATATGAATGTGTATAATAAAATTTAAAATTACTCTATCGACTTTTTTTTTTACTCATACATAATATAGAAGTTGGCTCCATAAAGACACCGATTGTATAGTGTTCAAAGCTATATTAAAGTCATCTAATGAATTAGGATTAGAATTAGTGTATGAAGCAAAGTTGGTTGGATATTTAGTCATAGCCACAATATAAATTTGGATCAGTAAAGACTATTACTGGGCGGGGTAAATTAAAAATTGGGATTTTTACTCTCATCCTTTCTTACTAGCTTGCTGATATATATTATTATTTACATAAGCCTTCATATCTCGGACCATAAGTTATTAGTGAACCCTTTAGTTGTTTTAATGCTTATGTTGTCAAGCTATTTTCAGTAACATAGCAAGAGAATAAATATATTCTGACAGTAGCGAATTCTGACACTAAATATGTAGAAACAGTAGTACTAAATTCTTAGGATAAAATAGAGTTAGTGATAATAAAAATTATCACGAGTTTGGTTTCCAGAATAATTCTTAAAACATTTTGAATCAGAATGACGCAAGAACAAAAATAATGGAAGATGACAGAATTTAAAATGTAACCCACTAGTCCTTACAGACCCCAAACAAATGGGAAGTGTGAGGAGAGCAAATGGGACAATCAAGGATATGGTAAGAGTAATGACACAGGAGAATTCTGATGATTTAGATATAGTATTGTCCTTTGTGCTATTTACATATCGAGAAGTCCTGTAGGCTAGAACAGGAACCCTTTGATTTATTATATAGTAGAGATATTAAAGGTACATTATACTTATTAAAATTAAGTTGGTCCAAAGTGATGAAATTTGTTACTATATCTGACCAGTTTGAGGGAAAGGTTAGAAAACAAGTAGAGCTTAATGGTGAAGTCTACTCAAGAGAACAAAAATGCTAGAGAACAGGAACTTAAGGTGAATCAGTTAGCTGTGGTACTGGACCCAGTACTCAAAAATAGTTTAGTGGCAAGGAAGATAGGTCCTTTCTTTATAATTAAGACATGACACATTCATCTCAGTACTTCTCCATCCTCCAGATCTACCTCGTTGTACCTTTAACAACATGAAAATATACTTAAACTGTAGTACACTGAAGTCGTACCTGAAATTTGTATGATGGCCTCACTCTGATTACAACAAATATATATTGTGTATAGATACGGGACTTAAGATCCATTCAGCTAGGGTTATAAGTGATGTTGTATGTGAATGTCTGGTAATGT
>NW_013809968.1:0-505 GCF_000517525.1 Limulus polyphemus
AATGATCAAGTGTTTGAAGGCAGCAAAACTCAAACTCCATCCCAAGAAATGCCACTTGTTCCAGAAAGAGGTGCTTTTCTTAGGTCACATTGTAAGTGAGCATGGTGTGCGAACTGATCCTGACAAGGTGAAAGCAGTGTGTGATTGGCCAACACCAAACAATGTGGGAGAGCTAAGAAGTTTATTAGGACTCTGTACGTATTACCAGAAGTTTGTGAAGGACTTTGCAACTATATCTGCTCCACTAAATGATTTGACAAAAAAAGGCCAGAAGTTTGAATGGACAGTTTCTTGCCAGCATTCTTTCAAGATGTTGAAATAAAAAGTGGCCTTTGCTCCACTTTTAAAGCTTCCAGATCCCTCACTGCCAAACATACTGGATTGTGATGCTAGTAATGTCGGAATTGGAGGAGTGTTGTCTCAGAAAGTGGGTGAAAACGAACATGTGGTGGCCTACTTCAGTAGGGTTTTGAGTAGACCAGAGAGGAACTACTGTGTAACACGG
>NW_013809969.1:0-505 GCF_000517525.1 Limulus polyphemus
AATAGAAACAATAAGTACAAGGATCAACATTCTTTTTTCCAAACCAGAAAAACAATAAGTACAAGGGTCAACATTCGTTATTCTAAACTATAGAAACAAAATGTACATGGCTCAACATTCTTTATTTCAAACTATAGAAACAACAAGAACATGGCTCAAAATTCCTTATTCCAAACTCTAGAAACAATAAGTGCAAAGCTCACCATTCCTTATTCCAAATAATAGAAACAATAAGTACAAGGGTCAACATTCCTTATTCCAAACTATAGGAACAAAAATAATCGGCTCAATATTCTTTATTCCAAACTATAGAAACAAAAACTATAAGGCTCAAAATTCCTTATTCCAAACTATAGGAACAAAAAATAATCGGCTCAATATTCTTTATTCCAAACTATAGAAACAAAAACTATAAGGCTCAAAATTCCTTATTCCAAACTCTAGAAACAATAAGTACGAGGCTCACCATTCATTATTCCAAACTATAGGAATAATTAGTACAAGA
>NW_013809970.1:0-505 GCF_000517525.1 Limulus polyphemus
TAACCATTTTGTGCTTGTTATAGTTTTCATGCTATAACTTTTAAATTAGTAAGGATATGTTAATGAAATTTGGCAGATTATCAGTAAACATTACAATGCTTTCACATGCAAAATATAAATTTGTTTTTATTAAGTCTTAATTTGTAAAGCATTTTTTCTCATGCCTTTTTTTCCTTTTTGCATGTTGCCTATACAACATGCAAAGTAATTTTCATTTTAAGATTAAAAATACTTTTATGCATCAGAAAATTTTCAAATTTCACATGCAAAATCTGTATAATGTCCATATAGTTATCAAATGTTTTTTAAGTAAAAACTTTATATATTTTATCTGTTATTTTCAGTAATTAATCTCTGTATGGGTTCGGTAGATTTGATTGCTCTCATAACCACCATAAAAAAATTATGAAATAAATATAAATTATGCCTCTTTCATTCTAGAATGAACACAAATTATAACATGAAAACATAAACGTTTAGACTAAATAGCTTAAATCACATAACA
>NW_013809971.1:0-505 GCF_000517525.1 Limulus polyphemus
GATTATTTTCTAGTTTAACTGTGTATCTAAAAATTATCTTACTAGTTTAACTGTGCATCTAAAGATTATCTTACTAGTTTAACTGTGTGTCTAAAGATTATTTTACTAGTTTAACTGTGTATCTAAAAATTATCTTACTAGTTTAACTGTGCATCTAAAGATTATCTTACTAGTTTAACTGTGTGTCTAAAGATTATATTACTGGTTTAACTGTGTATCTAAAGATTATATTACTAGTTTAACTGTGTATCTAAAAATTATCTTACTAGTTTAACTGTGTATCTAAAGATTATCTTACTAGTTTAACTGTGTATCTAAAGATTATCTTACTAGTTTAACTGTGTATCTAAAAATTATCTTACTAGTTTAACTGTGTATCTAAACATTACCTTACTAGTTTAACTGTGTATCTAAAGATTACCTTACTAGTTTAACTGTGTATCTAAAGATTATCTTACTGGTTTAACTGTATCTAAAAATTATCTTACTAGTTTAACTGTGTATC
>NW_013809972.1:0-505 GCF_000517525.1 Limulus polyphemus
GGAAGCCAGCCAGAACTTTGAACTCAATAATATTATTGGGTCAAAGGCCCATGTGTTATCATCCCTAACTTTGAAGTACTAACTAGATGGAAGGCAGCCAGAACTTTGAACTGAATAATATTATTGGGTCAAAGGCCCATGTGTTATCATCCCTAACTTTGAAGTACTAACTAGTTGGAAGGCAGCCAGAACTTTGAACTGAATAACATTATTGGTTAAGTCAAAGGCCCCAAATGCCCAAGTGTAATCTTCCATAACGTTGAATCACTAATTAGATGGAAGACAACCAGAACATTGAACTGAATAATATTATTGGTTAAGTCAAAGGTCCAAGTGTTATCGTCCCTAACTTTAAAGTACTAAGGCAATAATATTGTTGGTTGTCACTCTTATAATGTGCCCATAGCTGAAAGTGTAGAGTATGTTAAGCGGTATCGCAGCACGAATCTTGAACCTTACGATTCTCATCCAGACTTTTTTATTCACTAGACAGTAACTCCCAATC
>NW_013809973.1:0-1093 GCF_000517525.1 Limulus polyphemus
GTCTTTAATGTACGTGAAACGTGGGAATATCTTTAATGTGTGTCGTGTCTTTAATGCACGTGAAACTGGGGGATATCTTTGATGTGTGTCATGTCTTTAATGTACGTCAAACGTGGGGGATATCTTTGATGTATGTCGTGTCTTTAATGTGCGACAAACGTGGGGGATATCTTTAATGTATGTCGTGCCTTTAATTTACGTCCAGTGTGGGGGTTATATTTGATGTGTGTCGTGTCTTTAACGTAAGTGAAACGTGGGGGATATCTTTGATGTGTGTCGTGTATTTAATGTACGTCAAATATAGGGTACATCTTTAATGTGTGTCGTGCCTTTAATTTACGTCAAATTTGGGAGTATCTTTGATGTGTGTCGTGTCTTTAATGCACGTGAAATGTGGCGATATCTTTGTGTGTCGGGTCTTTAATGTACGTCGAACGTGGGGGAATATGTTTGATGTGTGTCGTTTCTTTAATGTACGTGAAACGTGAGGATATCTTTGATGTGTGTCATGTCTTTAATGTACGTCAAATGTAGGGGATATCTTTGTGTGTCGTGTATTTAATGTACGTCAAACGTGTGGGGGAATATCTTTGATGTATGTCGTGTCTTTAATGTACGTCAAATGTGGGGGATATCTTTGATGTATGTCGTATCTTTAGTACACGACAAACGTGGGGGATATCTTTGACGTGTGTCGTTTCTTTAATGTACAACAAACGTGGGGTGGATATCTTTGATGTGTGTCGTATCTTTAAAACACGACAAACGTGGGGATATCTTTGTGTGTTGTGTCTTTAATGTACGTAAACGTAGGGGATATCTTTGATGTATGTCGTGTCTTTAATGTACGTCAAATGTGGGGGATATCTTTGATGTGTGTCGTGTCTTTAATATACATGAAACGTGGGGGGTATCTTTGGTGTATGTCCTGTCTTTAATGTACATGAAACGTGGGGGGGATATCTTTGATGTATGTCGTGTTTTTAATGTACGTCAAATGTGGGGGATATCTTTGACGTGTTTCGTTTCTTTAACGTACGACAAACGTGGGGGATATCTTTGACGTGTGTCGTATCTTTAATACACAACAAAT
>NW_013809974.1:0-434 GCF_000517525.1 Limulus polyphemus
AAAACTTATCATTAAACATTCTCAACGATATATATATATATATATATATGTATATATATGGTAAATAAAAACTTCTGTTTAAAAATTCACATCGATATATATAAATGTATGTTAAATAAACACTTCTGATTAAACATTCACACGATATAATCGTAAATAAAACTTCTGATTAAACATTCTAAACGATATACATATACATGAAAAATAAAACTTCTGATTAAATATTCTCAACGATATACATATACATGGTAAATAAAACTTCTGATTAACAATTCACAACGATATATACATATATGGTAAATAAGAACTTCTAATTAAATATTCATAACAATATATATATATTTGATAAATAAAACTTCCGATTAATTATTCACATCGTCAAATATATATATGGTTAATAAAAACTTCTGACTAAAAATTTACAACTATATATA
>NW_013809975.1:0-624 GCF_000517525.1 Limulus polyphemus
CTTATTGACAGTACACAGTATCGTTAAATCTTATGTCTTCTTTTTGTAAGTACACAGTATCGTTAAATCTTGTGTCTTCTTAGTGTCAGTACACAGTATCGTTATATCTTGTGTCTTCTTATTGACAGTACACAGTATCGTTAAATCTTGTGTCTTCTTATTGACAGTACACAGTATAGTTAAATCTTGTGTCTTCTTACTGAGAGTACACAGTATTGTTAAATCTTGTGTCTTCTTATTGACAGTACACAGTATAGTTAAATCTTGGTCTTCTTATTGACAGTACACAGTATTGTGTACTATCAATAAGAACACAAAAGATTTAACGTATTGTTAAATCTTGTGTCTTCTTATTGATAGTACACAGTATCGTTAAATCTTGTGTCTTCTTATTGACAGTACAGTATTGTTAAATCTTGTGTCTTCTTATTGAGAGTACACAGTATTGTTAAATCTTTTGTCTTCTTATTGATAGTACGATTTAACGATACTGTTTTTTGTCTTCTTATGGAAAGTACACTGTATCGTTAAATCTTATGTCTTCTTATTGAAAGTACACAGTGTCGTTAAATCTTGTGTCTTCTTAGAGACAGTACACAGTATCGTTATATCTTTTGTCTTCTT
>NW_013809976.1:0-1019 GCF_000517525.1 Limulus polyphemus
CAACGGTCTTTTTAGGCCTTCTTACACTAGATTTTTTCGACTTTGATAAATGTCTTTTTAGTCCTTCTTACACTAGATTTTTTCGACTTTTATAACGGTCATTTTAATCCTTCTTACACTAGATTTGGTCGACTTTGACAACGGTCTTTTTAGTCCCTCTTACACTAGATTTTTTAAATTCATAAAGGTCTTTTTAGACTTTTTACACTCAATTTTGTCTATTTTGATAATGGTCTTTTTAGTCCTTGTTAATATTGATTTTGTCGACTTTGATAACGGTCTTTTTATTCCATCTAACTTTAGAATCTAGTGTAAAAAGGATTAAAAATGTCGTTATCAAAGTGGACAAAATTTAGTGTAAGAAGGAGTAAAAAGACCGTTATCAAAGTCAACAAAAACTAGAGTAATAAGGACTAAAATGGCTGTTATCAAAATCAAGGAAATCTAGTGTAAGAAGGATTAAAAAGACCATTATCAAAGTCGAAAAAACTAGTGTAAGAAGGACTAAAATGACCATTAACAAAGACGACAAATTCTAGTTTAATAAGTAAGTAAAAGGTCGTTATAAAGTCAACAAAATATAGTGTAAGAAAGACTAAAATGACCGTTATGAAAGTAGAAAAAATCTAGAGTAAAAAGGACTAAAAAGGCCGTTATCAAAGTCGACAAAATATAGTGTAAGAAAGACTAAAATGACCGTTATCAAAGTAGAAAAAATCTAGAGTAAGAAGGACTAAAAAGGCCGTTATCAAAGTCGAAAAATTCTAGAGTAATAAAGACTAAAAACACTGTAATCAAAGTCGAAAAAATTTGCGACTTTGATAACGGTCTTTTTAGACCTTTCTTACACTAGATTTTTTCGACTTTGATAACTGTCTTTTTAGTCCTTCTTACACTAGAGTTTTTCGACTTTGATAACGGTCTTTTTAATCCTTTTTACACTAGATTTTCTTGACTTTGATAACTGTCTTTTTAGTCCCTGTTACTCTAGATTTAGTCGACTTTGATAATGGTCTTTT
>NW_013809977.1:0-681 GCF_000517525.1 Limulus polyphemus
TTCTTCTTGTTTCTTTTGCTGTTCTTGTATTGCTGCCATCAAATCTGCTAAGCTGTAGTTTGATTTTCTGCCTCACGTTTCCATCTTCTTCTTTTTTTTCTGTCCCACTCTCTGACACCAATTTGTTACGTCTCCGTTCGTTCGTTAAATTTCCGTAAAAAACTTTAGCGACACAATTCCTTTCGTAAATAAAACTGGTTTATTCTTTCTGAATACAATTTTGCGATACACTTAATTTCAACAGTCCCTTTATAACAAACGCTATAATTCACAACGAACTTCTCACGTGCTCAACAATATTCTATCTGTTCGCAGTTCAATTACTCATTACTTTATTGCCGTCACATTGTCACCGTCTTATATATAAAAGAATACCAAGATCCAGTAAACTCCCGATATTTCAGGAAGGGACGTGAACGTTCGAGAAGCTTGTGGCATGATACTAGCGTCACGTGACCTCCGATGTCGTAACAATACTAACAACACCTGTGCATAAAATAGGGTTAACTTTCATTAAGATTTCAAATCTTTGAAAGCAAAAAGTACCAGACCTACATGTAAGTACTAAATGTTTTGTTTTTTGTATATTTGTTTATTTATTGTTATAAAAGTAACTTAAACTTATATGAAACTTATATGCATGAGCATTTCTGCTGAATGTAGCATGTTGTAATTTGACTG
>NW_013809978.1:0-505 GCF_000517525.1 Limulus polyphemus
ATGACTAGTTGCGTTCCCTCTAATCTTACACTGCTAAATTAAGGACTGCTAGCGCAGATAGCCCTCGTGTAGCTTTGCGCGAACTTCATAACAAACAATAAGTCAGCATATTTTTGTGAATGAATGTTTTAACGACGTAACGAATAGTGGGATTGACCGTCACATTATAACGCCCCCCACGGCTGAAAGGGGCGAGCATGTTTGATGTGAAGGGGATTCAAACCCGCGACCCTCAGATTGCAAGTTGAGCGCCCTAACCACCTGGCCATGCCTGGCCTCTCTGCGAACGAACTATTTTGTTTATTTCTATTTCCTATATGATCTCAGTTTAGGTCAATCAGTTAGTTAATTAAAAATTTCGTAACGTTGTAAGAAAGTAACGGAACTACCAAATCTTTACTTTATAATTTTATTTAGCCCCCCCAGTGGTACAGCGGTATGTCTGCGGATTTACAACGCTAGAAACCGGGTTTCGATACCCGTGGTAGGCAGCGCACAGATAGCC
>NW_013809979.1:0-505 GCF_000517525.1 Limulus polyphemus
TACTGTCAATAAGATGACACAAGATTTAACAATACTGTGTAATTTCAATAAGAAGACACAAGATTTAACGATACTATGTACTGTCAATAATAAGACACAAGATTTAAAGATACTGTGTACTGTCAATAAGAAGACACAAGATTTATCAATACTATGTACTATCACATATAGGCCACAATATTTAACGTTACTGTGTACTATCAATAAGAAGACAAGATTTAACGATACTGTGTACTGTCAATATGAAGACACAATATTTAAATATACTGTGTACTGTCAATAAGAAGACACAAGATTTAACAATACAGTGTAATGTCAATAAGACGACACGAGATTTAACAATACTTTGTAATATCATTAAGAAGACACGAGATTTAACGATGCTGTGTACTATCACATAAAAGCCACAATATTTAACGTTACTGTGTACTGTCAATAAAAATAAACGAGATTTAACGATACTGTGTACTTTCAATAAGAAAACACAAGATTTAACAATACTCTG
>NW_013809980.1:0-504 GCF_000517525.1 Limulus polyphemus
CCCGAAAGTCACGTCTGAGAGACGATCCACTATGTCATATGGGCCTTCACATGGAGAAGACAACTTAGGAGACTTCCCTTTGGACTTCCTGGGATTATACAACCATACCTTGTCTCCAGGTACAAAGCAGACATCAGTAGATCTCTCATCATAAGTTAACTTCATCGAATCAGCAGACGTCTTCAAGTTTGATCACACTTGATGGTGAATATCATCCATCCTTTCCGATAACACTTTCACAAACTCTGACATATTCTCAGGCAACTCTTCATAAGTTGGGCATCCCTTATGCTTGGGTCCCCTTTTTGCACTACATGTACTGCATGTCCGGCACCATTCTTCCACATCTCGCCTCATACCTATCCAATAAAATCTTTGTCGTATGTGACTCAATGTCTTCTTGATTCCGAGATGTCCTCCTGTTAAACTATCATGGGATTGACGCAACACAACTTCCCGTAACTTCCCCGGTATAACTGTTTGCCAAATCGTCACTTTCCCATT
>NW_013809981.1:0-505 GCF_000517525.1 Limulus polyphemus
TTTAACACATCGAAGCTGATTCCACTGAAGGTTATAGCCTTGCAAAGTTTTCTGCACTTCCATGAAAATGTCTTCTCCAGTTGTTGTTCCGTGCATGCTGCAAACGGATGCCAACTTTTCTGTGATCTGAAAGTCCAAATTAACACCACGAATGAACATGAGAAGTTGTGATGTACTCGAGAGATCAGTAGACTCATCCAGCACCAGAGAATACCACAAGACGTTCCTAGCTTTCTCGCGTATCTGTAACACTATGTTCTCTCCAAGTTCTTCTGTTCTCGCACAACTGAACTTGCTAAAAGGCTGATACTTCCGAACAAATCGGCTTTCTCAGGACACAAGTCATTTGCTGCTTCCATCATACACTCTTTGACGAAGTTGCCGTCAGTAAACGGTTTTCCTCACTCTGCCATCTTATGCACTATTTTGTAACTTGTACGAGTGACAGATTCATTTTCAGCAAACATTCTCATGAAGAGATTCCTTTGAGATTCCAAAGTACGTT
>NW_013809982.1:0-774 GCF_000517525.1 Limulus polyphemus
TTTTTATTTCTTTGTGTTCTTCTAGTATTTTTCCTGTTCCAGCCTAGTTTTCTCGAGACATTAATTGAAGTCTGGAGTACAGCGTTTTATTAAATTTCATCAAAAAAAATGAGTTATTATTACCAAAAATATTATGTAAATTTAAGAGTTTTTGTTTTGATAAACGTCATTTTAGAGTTGTAAATGAAATAATATCTTGTATCAAAGGTACCATTTACGGTAATCATACCATTTTAAGTGCAAGGTTTAAGTCCTACCAGTTTTACAACTTTCATAAAGCTAGATTAAAAAAAATACCCAATAGCTGAGAAAATATTTTACTTCTAGGAGTTTCCCAAATACTTGAGTATCAAAAAAAAAAAAAAAAAGAGTTGGCTTGAAGTTAGTTTCTCATCATTAACATGAATTTTTCAAACATTTTCCGTTCATGTGGAGTTGATATTTCACTTGAGCATTGTAAAGGAAGACGACCAAGAATGAGTTATTAGGGCTAATATATCGAAAGTTGTCACACATCACAGTAATCTAGTGAGTTATTACGGCTAATATATCGAAAGTTTGTCACACTAGTCCAGTGAGTTATTCGGGCTAATATATCGAAAGTTTGTCACACTAATCCAATGAGTTATTAGGACTAACATATCGAAAGTTTGTCACACTAATTCAATGAGTTATTAGGACTAATATATCAAGAGTTTGTCACACTAATCCAGTGAGTTATTAGGACTAATATATCGAGAGTTTGTCACACTAATCAAGTGAGTTATTAGGACT
>NW_013809983.1:0-1980 GCF_000517525.1 Limulus polyphemus
TGTTGATTGGGCGTCCGTACTAAGCTCGGTGTTAATATGGTGACCTCTGGGGAGCCTAGGGTCAAAAGGTTGACTCAAGAGGAGAGAACCAGCCCAGGGAAAAATGCGGGTCGCACCAACTTATCGTCCCTGCTACCACGTCGGCTGGGTAGAGTGGGACCTGAAAGATGATAAACTATGAATGGACAGGACGAAGCCAGAGGAAGCTCTGGAGGAAGTCAGCGGCGATTCTGACGTGTTAGAATATTTGTTAGACTGGCTGCTTTAGTCAGATGCCTATAGTAACTTCCATCAGATAAGAGAATATAAAGCACACCATTACATCATCACCAGACAACAATGAAGCCATCAAGAAACCAGGAACTACGGGCTTTCACTGGCCTCCTTTGCGTCTTTCCTTTCATCAATCCCCAGCCAACCAAGTGAAACACACTCTCGCTCAGTTCAAAAACAGTCGAAAATCAAACACACGTGCGTGGCGAAGGAGGACGATTGTTCCTGAACGCCCCAGTTGGGAAGAGCCCACAATTCTCCTTGTTGCGTTCTCTTCCTTCAAACTAAATTACTGTCAAGTTTAAATAAATAGATTTTACGAGATTATGATATGCTAGATCATAACCCTTCTATAGGTTTATATTGGGATTATTTGTATTTTAAGTTTCGTAACTTCACCCATGATTTTAGTTTGAACATACAAGCTCATTATTGATCTTACATGTTACTGTGATTTGTTTACATTATTGTTTTCAAATTTAAAAAAGTCCCTATTTTCATTGTTTTTGTTTTGGAATTAAGCACAAAGCTACACAATGGGCTATCTGTGCTCTGCCCACCACGGGTATCAAAACCCGGTTTCTGGCGTTGTAAGTCCGCAGACATACCGCTGTGCCACTTGGGGAGGGGGCTATTTTCATTGACATTTGGGTTTTGGTGATCTCTTAAGTTGGTGTTCTAGGGTTACCAACCCAAAGGTCACATGAAAAGATGTAACTGTTCATATTAATCTAGAAGTGAGTTATCAAGTCGCGCGTGTTGCGTGTATTCTAATGTTGAACAAGGTAGATAAAGTACAAGCTTGTTGTTGTTGTTGTTTTCCACAGAACAAGTGCATTTCTTCTTTTTGGTATGTCTGTGTGTGAGTATTAATGTAATCACAAACCCTTTCCAGGCGACTTTAATCAGTAATGTTCGTTTTTGCTTCTCCCTGAAAACGACAATGTTCCGTTCTATTGGTATTTTTAACTAAGCCTTGCGAGACGTGAAGCACACAGCATCGAAAGAACTCAGTAAAGATAGGACGGAGAGTAAGATAAGAAGTAGCGGAGATAGGGTGTTTTTCTCACGAGACTGTAGAGCACTTAGGCCTATCTGAACGTAAGGCTCAAAGAGGATTTCGCTAAACGACGCAGTTAATGCCCGTAGACAAGGTAGACAAACTAAAAACAACCCACAGTCTAAAACGACAAAAACAAACAGAACTTTCTAAAAAAAAAACGGCAAACAAATTTTATATTCTATTTTCCGCACTTGAAAGGAAAGGTAGTGAAAGTAGTTAGTACATGTGTGTACGTGTGGTAGCGAGGGACTGTACATAATGAAAGTAGTTAGTACATGTGTGTACGTGTGGTAGCGAGGGACTGTACATAATGAAAGTAGTTAGTACATGTGGTAGCGAGGGACTGTACATAATGAAAGTAGTTAGTACATGTGGTAGCGAGGGACTGTACATAATGAAAGTAGTCAAGAGTGTATTCATGTGATAGCGAGGGACTGTACATAATGAAAGTAGTCAAGGGTGTGTACACGTGGTAGCGAGGGACTGTACATAATGAAAGTAGTCAAGAGTTTGTGTGTACATGTGGTGGCGAGGGACTGTACATAATGAAAGTAGTCAAGGGTGTGTATACATGTGATAGCGAGGGACTGTACATAATTAAAGTAGTCAAGGGTGTGTGTATACATGTGATAGCGAGGGAATGT
>NW_013809984.1:0-946 GCF_000517525.1 Limulus polyphemus
ACGAGATTACAAGTCACGTGCTCGTAATTTACATAATCCTACGCAATATACCTGTACATAATTTATATACTTTTGTGCAACATTAATAATATCTGTACTTCACCGCTAGGGAATCTGACGTCAGTTTCATAATACATATTTTCATAATACACACGTGATTATCCAGAAGGTGAGTTAGAGTTTTAAATGTAGCTAAAAATTCATAGATAAACTAAACAATAGAAGGAATAACAAATGAACGATAGCCAAAACCATAACCAAGTAAAAAAAGAATTAATTCAAACATTATAAGACACAACACTATGTTTTAAACTTCTATCTTATAATGTATATACTAACGTGATGTGATGAAGTTTAAAACATAGTGTTGTGTACTGGCGTCTTATAATGTTCGTGATGAAGTTTAAAACATAGTGTTGTTGTACTGGGTCTTATAATGTTAAAACGCATTTAAACCTTATTACGTTAGGACACGTGTTGGAACAATTATTTAGGCATAGTAAGGATATCTTATTTAACTTGACGGCACACATGTCGGAACAATAACTTAGGCATGGTAAAGGTATATATAAGTGAACTAGAATCGTAGTAAATAAGAATTAAGTCTTTCTGTTCTGTGTGCGCATCCATATATTGGGTCGTCAAGACATTAATGTCTCGTTTTGGAACACTTTCATTAACCACCCCCCAAAAACGAACAACACGTATAATAGTTAAATGAACCTAAACGTCACGTTAGTGTAGCCTATATAATGTGTAAAGTTGAGTATACTCTAATCCCCCAAAAATTGTGTATATGTAACTACTAACTTCTCCTTCATGCTAAATGGCAGTGATGAAGGTATCTAGTTCAACTTAATCAGATCAGGGAATTTGGGGGCATATCATCTGCTGATGGCGCCCCCATAACTCGTAAATAAAAAAACTAAAAAAACTCTAATCCCTT
>NW_013809985.1:0-503 GCF_000517525.1 Limulus polyphemus
GGAATATATTATATATTGAAAGGTGTGTATTAACAATACTGGTTTGTCTTTTATTAACGTCGACAAAAACTGCCATGTTACATAAATTTCCTTGTTGCTTTAAAACAAATGTACAACATTACTCTTCTATTTACGTTGTTAAACAAGTTACTACAAACAAGCCATTCCTTTAATTTCTATATCAATCATCAAAACTCTGTTGTTGTTGATTTTTCAGTAGGAAAAAATAATAATAAAGCAACCAAAATTATCGCGTGAAAACCCTATTGTTGTTAGTTCCTTAAATAGGAAAATGTAAGAGTTAACAAACCGTAAAACTCTACTAAAAGGAGCACGATAAAACTAACCTTACTATTACACTGATATGAAGTTAAGATGGCTTAACAAAATAATGGATAAAACTAATCTTGCTATTACACTGATATCAAGGTAAGATGGATTAACAAAATAATTGATAAAACTAACCTTACTATTACACTGATATGAAGTTAAGATGGCTTAAC
>NW_013809986.1:0-505 GCF_000517525.1 Limulus polyphemus
GTTCATGCAAAAACTTAAGATAGGGGTTAAGTGTTATACGTGGTAGTTGTTAGGTTGCAAAACAAAAAGATAAAAAAGCAAATTTTAGCAATAGGGTGACAAATCCTGAATAGAGAAAGATAAAAGGTAAAAATCTCAGTAAAGAGGAATTAATTGTTACAATTTAAGCTAACCAGTCTTCATCACTTGAAATTATTTCTATACAAAGGTGTTGGAATATCTAGAAATAGTTTTACTTTTATAATCAAAATTGTTAGAAATGTTATATGTGTTACTAATTTCACTTTTATTAAGTACGCAAATGTCATTTGTTTATAAATATTCTTTTTAATTGTCAAATTGAAATATGCTGTGAAAACAATGTTTATTTAGTTAGAGATATCCATTCAAAATTATATATATATAAAACTTTGAGGTCCTTGGGTGTCCAACGAAAAAATCTCACTTAGGCTTATCTATTTGCGAGCCAAGTGGTCATCGAATGGAAGTCTTGAACTAGTTGTCC
>NW_013809987.1:0-915 GCF_000517525.1 Limulus polyphemus
ATATACACCAAAGTATAGTGTATATTTTCATTATTACACACAGTACTTCCTACTGAATAACATACATCTACTGTGGTTCATATACACCGAAGTATAGTGTATCTCTTCATTATTACACACAGTACTTGCTAATGAACAACATACTTCTACTGTGGTTAATATACACCAAAGTATAGTTGATATCTTCATTATTACACACAGTTTTTGCTACTGATAAACATACTTCTACTGTGGTTCATATACACCAGAGTATAGTTTATATCTTCATTATTACACACAGTACTTGCTACTGAATAACATACCTCTACTGTGGTTCATATACACCAAAGTATAGTGTGTCTCTTCATTATTACACACAGTACTTGCTACTGAATAACATACCTCTACTGTGGTTCATATACACCAAAGTATAGTGTATCTCTTCATTATTACACACAGTACTTGCTACTGAATAACATACCTCTACTGTGGTTCATATACACCAAAGTATAGTTTATATCTTTATATTACACACAGAACTTGCTACTGAATAACAAACCCTACTGTGTTTCATATACACCAAAGTATAGTGTATCTTTTTATTATTACACATAGTACTTGCTACTGAACAACATACTTATACTGTGGTTTATATACACCAAAGTATAGTGTATCTCTTCATTATTACACACAGTATTTGAGGTATGTTATTTAGTAGCGATACACTATACTTTGGAGTATATGAAACACAGTAATGGTTTGTTATTCAGTAGCAAGTACTGTGTGTAATAATAAATATATAAACTATACTTTGGTGTATATGATCCACAGTATTTTCATTATTACACACAGTACTTGCTACTGAATAACATACCTCTACTGTGGTTCATATACACCGAAGTATAGTGTATCTCTTCATTATTACACACAGTACTT
>NW_013809988.1:0-505 GCF_000517525.1 Limulus polyphemus
CATAATGTGGTATCTTTTCTACTCGATGTATATCATTTAATTTTTCAGCAATATTATGCTGCTTATGCATCATCCTTATCCTCTTCCCAATCTTACTAGCTATATTCTTCTTGGGATTTTTAAAAGAGCTAATCCTTATATTTTCATTTGCATCAGTAAAACTAGTTTCTTTATTTTTCTCTAACTGGATGGATTTTTCTTTCATATAAAATGGATTGAATATATTTACTAATTGTTTGTTGTTTGACACTTTACTACTTGGAGCACCGTTATTCATTTCGTTTACATTTTATCCACCTGATGCATATTCAGTTGCTATTGAAGAAATACCTGCATTCGTATATATGTTTTTATCATGATTATCAAGTAAATGATCATTTCTATTAGCAGTTTTATATGTCAAATGCTGACCTTTCACCCCACCATGTAGCATTGGACGCCTCTGATTATCAAAATCATGTATCCTTTTAACTTTTTGGTAACATTATCTGGTATGTTTCCTTTG
>NW_013809989.1:0-697 GCF_000517525.1 Limulus polyphemus
AAAATAGTGAAATCTAGAAAACATGTGGAATAGTATGAAAGATATATAACATCATTCATAGTGGTAATATCCTTAAAAACACGCAAAAAACAAACAAACAAAGAACGCACATCCTGGTCACCAATGTTAAATAGCAAAAATGTGGAAAATCTAAGGAAAATATACAACATCTGAATAACTTGTGATAAAACCTTATGAAAGTGTGAACAACCTAGAGAATATAAGCAACCTTACAAACAATAATAAGACATTAAACCTTAAGAAAGTGTGAACAACCTAGAGAATATATAGCAACCTTACGAACAATAATAAGACATTAAACCTTAAGAAAGTGTGAACAACCTAGAGAATATATGCAACCTTACAAACAATAATAAGACATTAAAAAAGAAAGTGTGAACAACCTAGAGAATATATACTACCTTACAAACAATAATAAGACATTAATAAAACTTGAAAAGAAACAGAAACTATGATCTAAGATCCCAAAAATGTGTAAAGAAACGTGAAGGACATGTGGAACCTGATCAATTTCAATACCAGGATATTTTGCCAAGTGAGCAAGTGTGAAGAGTGTGTGGAAAGGCAGAACAGATATATCAACAGTGTGAAACTTAATAAACACAAAAAAACCTGGAGAATACGTTAAGCCTAATCAGCTGCAATAAGATCACAAAAATATAAAGGTTATATGCGT
>NW_013809990.1:0-503 GCF_000517525.1 Limulus polyphemus
GATGTAAGATAAATGTACATTAAAAGCTGAGCTCAATACAAATGACCAATCAGTGAACTACATGGCTGATCTGTTTGTAGTTGAATGAAAACTGTTATCATCTAAAAACATCCAAGTCTGTGCGAAGAAATATGAGGTTTTAACTGAAAAGTGCATAAACTGTCTATTACCGTTCCTTAGAGATCATAAGTGGGTAACTTATAGTAAAACGTTAAATTCTTAATAATACTTTACCAGATAACAAATATAATTATTAAAAAATAAATAAAACTTAATTTAATAACATTATATGAGTAAAATTTTCTGAAAACAGTAAAGCCTACTTTGGTGAAAAATATACAATGAAAATTCCTCCTACTACTACTAGTTTTGCTACATATTTTAATAATTATTTAATACACTATACTGTTTTTGTTCGGTTTTGTACATATCCTTATCGATTTTTTTTTTTTTTTACTATTACACACATAACATGAAACGAATCACAAAGGTTTTAAAATTTT
>NW_013809991.1:0-505 GCF_000517525.1 Limulus polyphemus
GCAGAATTTGGGAATCCCGCTTTTCACAGTCAACAGAATCATCGTGCAGTTCAGGAAACATGGCAAGGAAACAACTAAGCAGCATTCGGGTCGTCCTGGTCCATTGGAGAGGACAAAAAGGGCTGTCAAGAGGAGCATTGAAATGGATCCCAGATTAACGACTGCAGAAGTGGCCAAAGTTGGTGGGATGAGCCCAAATTCAGTTCAATGGATTCTCCACAGCTTGGGTTATTGTTGCAGAGCAGCTAGACGGAAGCCCTTATTAAGACCTGCCAACATAGTCAGACGAAAGAAGTGGGCAAGTGATATGACGACCAAGCCTCTGGACTTTTGGAAGACCGTATTGTTCTCAGATGAATCAAGATTTGCTCAATTTTCGGACAGTTGAAGGATATGGGTCTGGAGAATGCCTCACCAAGAGTTTTGACTCTACAGATTGCAGCCAACTGTGAAGCATGGTTTCAGCATGATGGTTTGGGGAGCTGTTTGGGTTGGTGGGAGATCT
>NW_013809992.1:0-505 GCF_000517525.1 Limulus polyphemus
CAAACTGATCCCTCAGCAACAGCTTGAGGACATCGGTGGTGCAGTTGGGTAGGCCTTGTGTGCCATACTTTCTCAATCCTGTGCCAGCTCTTGCAGCCTCTCCCCTTTAGCACGGACTCTAGTCCTAAATCTAGCCCTGTAGCGTTCTGACTGATTTTGAGTTCCATACCTAAGTTCTAGAACAGCTACCAGTGCTCTATAGTTGTGTCTGTCATCTGCTGACAACTGTCCAAGTATTTCCAGTGGTTGTCCCTTCAGGCTCATTGCCAGGTACACTGCTTTCTGCTCCTCTGTCCATCCATTAATTTTTGCCAGGAGCTCAAATTGTGCTCTATATGCTTCCCATCGAATTGCTGTGGTTTCCTTTGTACAAGATCACTTCTATTGCTGACACTCATGTCTTGAATGTGACTTCTGGCAGGACTGAAGATATATGCATTAGGGTTTAGCTGTGGAGCCTGGAAGGGGCTTCCTGTTAGGTTAGGTTAGGTTTGAAATTTACTAA
>NW_013809993.1:0-505 GCF_000517525.1 Limulus polyphemus
ATTTTTCGTTCAACACCATAACACGTGTTCCAGAGTATATAATAATTTCAAACTATTTCTCTTTCAACACAGTACACTTGTTCCAGAGTGTATAATAATTTCAAACTATTTCTCTTTCAACACCGTACACTGTTCCAGAGTGTATAATAATTTCAAACTATTCCTCTTTCAACCCTCTACACTTGTTCCAGAGTGTATAATAACTTCAAACTATTCCTCTTTCAACACTTTACACTTGTTCCAGAGTGTATAATAATTTCAAACTATTTCTCTTTCTACACTTGTTCCAGAGTGTATAACAATTTCAAACTATTTCTCTTTCAACACCGTACACTTGTTCCAGAGCGTATAATAATTTCAAACTATTTCTCTTTCAACACTTTACACTTGTTCCAGAATGTATAATAACTTCAAACTATTCCTCTTTCAACACCGTACACTTGTTCCAGAGTGTATAATAATTTCAAACTATTTCTCTTTCAACACCATACACTTGTTCCAGAGT
>NW_013809994.1:0-506 GCF_000517525.1 Limulus polyphemus
TGTACCAAGTAAGGCTAAAGATGAGTATAGGGTTACACATTCAGTAACTACAGTTACACCTAGGTGTTCAAAGAGTAGTTGTAAGAAGTAAGACCAAAGATGAGTATGGTGGTTATAAATTCGGTAACAAGAGTGACTGCTAAGTGTTCATGGAGTAGTTGTACCAAGTAAGGCTAAAGATGAATATGGTGGTTATAAATTCGGTAACTAGATTGACACCTAAGTGATCATGGAGTAGTTGTACCAAGTAAGGCTAAATATGAGTATAGGGTTACACATTTAGTAACTACAGTTACACCAAGGTGTTCAAAGAGTAGTTGTAAGAAGTAAGACCAAAGATGAGTATGGTGGTTATAAAATCGGTAACAAGAGTGACACCTAAGTGTTCATGGACTAGTTGTACCAAGTAAGGCTAAAGATGAGTATGGTGGTTATAAATTCGGAAACTAGAGTTACACGTAGGTGTTCATGGAGTAGCTGTACCAAGTAAGGCTAAAGATGAGTAG
>NW_013809995.1:0-556 GCF_000517525.1 Limulus polyphemus
GATTTAACTATACTGTGTACTGTCAGTAAGAAAACAGAAGATTTAACAATAATGTGTCCTGTCAATAAGAAGACACAAGATTTAACGATACTGCGTACTGTCAGTAAGAAAACACAAGATTTAACAATAATGTGCCCTGTCAATAAGAAGACACAAGATTTAATGATACTGCGTACTGTCAGTAAGAAAACACAAGATTTAACAATAATGTGTCCTGTCAATAAAAAGACATAAGATTTAACAATACTGTGTACTGTCAGTAAGAAAACACAAGATTTAACAATAATGTGTCCTGTCAATAAAAAGACATAAGATTTAACAATACTGTGTACTGTCAGTAAGAAAACACAAGATTTAACAATAATGTGTCCTGTCGATAAGACGACACAAGATTTAACGATACTGTGCACTGTCAATAAGAACACACAAGATTTAACGAAAATTTGTACTGTCAGTAAGAAAACAGAAGATTTAACAATAATGTGTCCTTTCAATAAAAAGACATACAGTATTGTTAAATCTTGTACTGTCAATAAGAAGGACACAAGATTTAACG
>NW_013809996.1:0-502 GCF_000517525.1 Limulus polyphemus
CGGTTATACTCTTAAGAGCTCTGAAGTCCACACAGCAATATTGGGTCCCATCCTTCTTCTGGACTAACATGATGGGAGCTGACCAGGGACTATCTGATTTCTCGTCTATCCCTTCCTTAATTAGACCATCCATGATCTTCTCTATCTCTTGCCGCTTTGCTGGAGCTATTCTCCTCGGAAGGATCTTTATTGGACGGTGATTGCTTGTGTTTATTCTGTGCTCTACAAGGTTTGTGCAATCGAGGTCATGATCTCCTTTCGAAAAGACGTCTGCATAATTTGCCAAAAGTTCTTTTACCTGAAGAGCATGTGGTGATGCCAAATGGACTATGCTCTTCTTATAGAGGTCAGTTAAATGTTATTTTATCCTACCCCAAATTATCGTCTCTGACATAGGACGTATTGTAGTTGACTTAAGTGCTGTGACATGCAGATCAACGGATGCAGCAACACTTATGGAGAATCTGTCCTTTGTTGTTTCCAAGCGTCATTTTATCGAAGA
>NW_013809997.1:0-505 GCF_000517525.1 Limulus polyphemus
ATTAGGTCGCTCTCTACATCCATAAAGAGCTAACTTGTACAAGACTATTTCAATTGCATGTTCATGAAGGATAAGTTAAATATGTGATTGGTTCTTGTACGATAATCACCGCAACAGTGACATTTGTTTTCAACACACAGGAAATATGACCGCGAAATCTTCCTCCAGCTGCTAGAACTTCCAGATATAGAACCGATACTGAAAAAGCACCTGTCATGTGGAACGTACAAACAAATGATGGGTACTGTACCACTAATCACCATACCACATTCAACACAAATTAACATTAAACGATGTCATACAGTTGTAATGAGAACTTTAAAATCATAGAAAATTTTGACTTTTTTTCCAAATAAAAAACAGTGGAGTTTATATGTTAACATTGTTCAAAAATTACTAAGATTACACCATTGTTTATTGTATATAAAAGCCATAAAAGATAGAAAGCTACAATGTTTTATGTCCCACATATAAAACAGTAGTTGATAGTTCTTTGAGAAATAGT
>NW_013809998.1:0-505 GCF_000517525.1 Limulus polyphemus
GTAGTTGCTGCTGACTTTCTTCCTGTTTTCTTTCTTGTTCCAGCTGCCACTGCTGTAATTTTTCTTCTTGTTTCTTTTCTTTTTTCCTCCAACCACTGCTGTAATTTCTCTTCTCGTTCTTCTTGTTTCTTTTCTTTTTTCTCCAACAACTGCTGTAATTTCTCTTGTTTATTTTGCTGTTCGAGCTGCCACTGTTGCAGGTTTTCTTGCAACTGCTGTTGTCTCTCTTCTTGTTTCTTTTCTTTTTCCTCTAAGAACTGCTGTAATTTCTTTTCTTGTTTCTTTTCTTTTTCCTCCAACAACTGTTGTAATTTCTCTTCTTGTTTCTTTTCTTTTTCCTCCAACAACTGCT
Source organism: Limulus polyphemus (assembly GCF_000517525.1). Classification (NCBI taxonomy): domain Eukaryota; kingdom Metazoa; phylum Arthropoda; class Merostomata; order Xiphosura; family Limulidae; genus Limulus; species Limulus polyphemus. Next base: position 353 of record NW_013809998.1, read on the forward strand.
GTAATCTCTCTTCTTGTTTAATTTGTCGTTCTTCTTGTTTCTTTTCTTGTTTAATTTCTCGTTCTTCTTGTTTTTTTCCTTTTCCTCTAACAACTGTTGTAATTTCTCTTCTCTTTCTTCTTGTTTCTTTTGCTGTTCTTGTATTGCTGCCAT
>NW_013809999.1:0-503 GCF_000517525.1 Limulus polyphemus
TTCTTATTGACAGTACACAATATCGTTAAATCTTGTGTCTTCTTATTGACAGTACACAATATCGTTAAATCTTGTGTCTTCTTATTGACAATACACAGTATCGTTAAATCTTGTGCCTTTTTATTGATAGTACACAGTATTGCTAAATCGTGTGTCTTCTTATTGACAGTACACAGTATTGTTAAATATTGAGTCTTCTTATTGACAGTACACAGTATTCTTAAATATTTTGTCTTCTTATTGAAAGTACACAGTATCGTTAAATCTTGTGTCTTCTTATTGACAGTACACAGTATCGTTAAATCTTGTGTCTTTTATAGATAGTACACAGAATCGTTAAATCTTGTGTCTTCTTATTGACAATACACAGTATCGTTAAATCTTGTGCCTTTTTATTGATAGTACACAGTATTGCTAAATCGTGTGTCTTCTTATTGACAGTACACAGTATTGTTAAATATTGAGTCTTCTTATTGACAGTACACAGTATTCTTAAATATTTT
>NW_013810000.1:0-906 GCF_000517525.1 Limulus polyphemus
CTCCAGCCACTGCTGTAGTCTCTTTTCTTGTTTATATTCTCGTTCTTCTTGTTTCTTTTGCTGTTCTTGTATTGCTGCCATCAGATCTGTAGTTTGATTTGTCACTTCTCATTTCCATCTTCTTCTTTTTTTCCGTCCCACTCTCTCACACCAATTTGTTATGTATCTGCTTGTTTGATAATTTCCGGTAAAAATTCTTTCCAAGAAACTTCAGCGATACAAGTCCCTTCTTGATTAAAACTAGTTTGTTCTTTCTTGATACAACTTTGTAATACACAGAATTTCCACAGTCACTTTAACTTAACAACTTTTATAATACACGCTATAAATCACAGTGATTCCCACATTTTACTTACCGTGCCTACTGTTTGCTTGACTCAATTACCCCTCTCTTCAGTCTATCTGCATATCTATCTCTTCTTTTATTTGCCAGGCTTATATACAACAAACTAAGAAATTCACGATCATTCGAGAAACTCCTCGCACACGCCACCAGCGCCAATGCGCCAGCAGCGTCACGTGACTTCCGATGTCGTAACAATCACATAAAATCTAAAATGTACATCCAATGTACACGAAGCCTTCCTAGTGTGAGGTTTTTAGTAAATACCATCGTTACTATTCACTGTTCTTTCAACTGTTGCAAAATGGGAATCAGTCGTTTTCCTTAAATATGTATTGCAAAAATCTCGTCAATTCTCCAAAATTGTAGAAGATTCTCGAGAGTAAGAATCAATAATATATGTATACCCTTAACTTCTTAAATTGTATTGTTACGTAATCTGAATTTCCTAGTAAACATTCCCACGGCTATAAATATAACCAACGCGACGCGCCAAAGAGAGTGTCTATTAATAGTTCGCTATAAACAGGGTGTTATAAACTTCGAAAGACTATAACTGTAAT
>NW_013810001.1:0-505 GCF_000517525.1 Limulus polyphemus
ATTGTCTCTCTTCTTGTTTCTTTTCTCGTTCTTCTTGTTTATTTTGCTGCTCTTGTATTGCTGCAATCAAGTCTGCTGAGCTGTAGTTTGATTTGCCGCTTCTCGTTTCCATTTTTTTATCCCACTTCTGGCACCAATTTGTTACGCCTCCGTTCGTTAGTTAATTTTCTGTAAAAATTCTTTCCGATGAAACTTTAGCGACACAAGTCTTTTCTTAAATAAAACGGGTTTATTCTTTCTGAATACAACTTTGCGATACACTTAATTTCAACAGTCGCGCTATAAAAAACGCTATAATTCACAACGAACGTCTCACGTGCTCGACTCAATAATACTCTGTCCGCAGTTCAATAATATTGTTTCCGTCGCTTCTTGGCCGATCTTATATGTACAAGACTACCCCATATCTAGTAGTCTCCCGACGCTTCATGAACGTTCTAGAAGCGCGTGGCGTGTTACTAGCGTCACGTGACCTCCGCTGTCGTAACAATATAATTAAAACTCC
>NW_013810002.1:0-502 GCF_000517525.1 Limulus polyphemus
AATACTTTAAAAAATTGTTCGATTGAATCCGAAACCTGCAGAATGAGAATCAAGCAAACATGCTCGCCCTTTCAGCCGTGGAACTAAATTAAGAATGTAGTGTTTAAAAATGTAATAGGCCTAATACTAATGTCTTATGACAAGTATAATAGTAATAATTCTTCGCCGGTTTGTAAAAAGGCGTAAACACCATAATAATATTTTATTTTTGCTTTCATGGGCCCATAAGAACAGAACTTTTATATATATATTACAGTTTCGCAATATTTGTTTGATTGATTAGCAAAGCCGTGAGGTGTTTGTTTCCTTTGCTTGCCAAAAACGTTAATATTTAATCACTTTATATTTCAGTTCTAATTACAAATATAGTTTTAACGCATAGTCTGATTTAACGAGATCTTAGTAAGCCTAACACAGACTTTATATATATTTTTGTTTGCGTCTTTGTGACAGGTAAGGTGAAATTACAGTATATATATATATGTATGTGTGTGTGTGTAGT
>NW_013810003.1:0-505 GCF_000517525.1 Limulus polyphemus
ATCACTTATAAATAGAAACTTGTAATGATACAGGAATTTTAGTTCTTTCACCCTTTACAGCATACATATTCTTTGAAGTTTAAAGAAAATACTTATAATGGTAACTGGTGAGAGACAGAACCGTTCACAGTAACTGGTGAGAGACAGAATTGTTCACAGTAGCTGGTGAGAGACAGAACTGTTCACAGTAGCTGATGAGAGACAGAATTGTTCACAGTAGCTGGTGAGAGACAGAACTGTTCACAGTAGCTGGTGAGAGACAGAACTGTTCACAGTAGCTGATGAGAGACAGAACTGTTCACAGTAGCTGATGAGAGACAGAATTGTTCACAGTAACTGGTGAGAGATAGAATTGTTCACAGTAACTGGTGAGAGACAGAACTGTTCACAGTAACTGGTGAGAAGCAGAATTGTTCACAGTAGCTGATGAGAGACAGAATTGTTCACAGTAGCTGATGAGAGACAGAACTGTTCACAGTAGCTGATGAGAGACAGAACTGTTCAC
>NW_013810004.1:0-504 GCF_000517525.1 Limulus polyphemus
CCCAGGAGACTTCCCTTTGGTCTTCCTGGGATTATACAACCATACCTTGTCTCCTGGTACAAAGCTGACTTCAGTAGATCTCTTATCATAAGATAGCTTCATGGAATCAGCAAACGTTTTCAAATTTGAACGCACTTGATGGTAAATATCATCCATCCTTTCTGATAACACTTTCACAAACTCTGACACATTTTCAGGCAACTCCTCGTAAGGTGGGTGTCCTGTTATCAGATCCACTGGCAACTGAAGTTCCCGACCAAACATCAACTTTGCCAGAGTGTATCCAGTGGCTTCATGCTCTGCTGTTCTATAGGCCATCCACAGTGGAGGGAGTAAGTCATCCCAGTCATCTTGGCAGCTATTATAAAACTTTGCCAATTCCTATCTCAGTGTTCAATTGTACTTTTCTATCATCCCATCAGACTGTGGGTGAATTGGCATTGTCCTTGCCTTACGTATGCCCAACAACTTGCAGCATTTATGGAACACAGCTGATTCAAAGTT
>NW_013810005.1:0-505 GCF_000517525.1 Limulus polyphemus
ACATGAAATCCAACAAAACAAAAATTAGTCTGGAAGAGCGACACAAGCCACATGTACACAAGTCTCTTTCAAGAAATATCCGTTAAACTGTTGCATACCTCAAGCAGCTGGGGAATGAAATGGGTATTCATTATATTTCATACGAAGACATACCAGTCAAATATGAGTTTCTATGCGATCGAATTGTTGAAAGGGCGCTGGAAAACTGTCCTCCTCATAAAGTAGATGGATTATGGAAGGCAGCAGAGAGAAAATGTGTTTTGAACGTGACAGCATTACGACGGAGCCTTTTGCAATAGAAACTACGTTGTAAGATTATTGTCAAATAGAGCCTGACCAGGGGTGGCGACTTTTTACTGTAATGTACACAACCTCTCTCAATATGCCCCCCAGTAGCACAGCGGTATGTCTCCGGACTTACAACGCTAGAAACCGGGTTTCGATACCCGTGGTGGGCAGAGCACAGATAGCCCTTGTGTAGCTTTGTGCATAATTAAACAAACAA
>NW_013810006.1:0-505 GCF_000517525.1 Limulus polyphemus
AGCATTTAGTTATGACCAAGGTCTCTGTCAATACCGAGTGATGCCATTCGGGCTTAGTAATGCTCCAGCAACATTTAAGAGGCTGATGGAAAGAGTATTGGAAGGCCTACAATGGAGGATAGGCCTAGTGTACCTGGACGATGTCATTGTATTTGCAACAACGTTTGATGAGGAAATGTCCCGGCTAGAGGAAGTATTCAAGTGTTTGAAAGCAGCAAACCTCAAACTCCATCCCAAGAAATGCTACTTGTTCCAGAAAGAGGTGCTTTACTTAGGTCACATCATAAGTGAGCATGGTGTGCAAACTGATCCTGACAAGGTGGAAGCAGTGCATGACTGGCCAACATCAGACTACGTGGGAGAGTTAAGAAGTTTCTTGGGACTCTGTACCTATTACTGGAAGTTTGTGAAGGACTTTGCAACTATAGCTGCTCCACTACATGATTTGACTAAAAAAGGCCAGAAGTTTGAATGGACAGTTTCTTGCCAGCATTCTTTACAAAAC
>NW_013810007.1:0-931 GCF_000517525.1 Limulus polyphemus
AACCGTTTTTTATGTTAGCATGATGTAACAATATTAACCGTTTTTTCGTTAGAATGATGGAACGATATTAAACGTTTTTATGTTGTCATGATGGAACAATATTAAACGTTTTATCGTTACCATGATGTAAGAATATTAAACGTTTTTATGTTACCATGATGTAACAATATTAAACGTTTTTATGTTGTCATGATGTAACAATATTAAACGTTTTTATGTTACCATGATGTAAGAATATTAAACGTTTTTTTACGTTAGAATGATGTAACAATATTAAACGTTTTTATGTTGTCATGATGTAACAATATTAAACGTTTTTATGTTACCATGATGTAACAATATTAAACGTTTTTATGTTGTCATGATGTAACATTATTAAACGTTTTTATGTTACCATGATGAAACAATATTAAACGTTTTTATGTTACCATGATGTAAGAATATTAAACGTTTTTTACGTTAGAATGATGTAACATTATTAAACGTTTTTATGTTGTCATGATGGAACAATATTAAACGTTTTTATGTTAGCCTGATGTAACAATATTAAACGTTTTTATGTTAGCATGATGTAACAATATTAAACGTTTTTATGTTAGCATGATGTAACAATATTAAACATTTTTCGTTACCATGATGTAACAATATTAAATGTTTTTATGTTACCATGCTGTAACAATACTAAACGTTTTATGTTACCATGCTGTAACAATATTAAACGTTTTATGTTACCATGATGGAACAATATTAAACGTTTTATGTTACCATGCTGTAACAATATTAAACGTTTTATGTTACCATGATGTAACAATATTAACCGTTTTTTCGTTAGCATGATGGAACAATATTAAACGTTTTTATGTTACCATGATGGAACAATATTAAACGTTTTTATGTTACCATGATGTAACAATATTAAACGTTTTTATGT
>NW_013810008.1:0-506 GCF_000517525.1 Limulus polyphemus
AAGATATTTCCTTTCATCTCAGCACTGGTCCTGCCATTTATGATTGGTATCTAAACCTTTTTCTAGTCTATTTTCTTTATAAAACTGCATCTGGGCATGTTAAACCTCAGTTGTAAAACTTTTAGCCAATCCTAGTCAAAAGTGTCAATTTCAGTACCAATTATTCCAATCGCTGTATCTCCCATTTGACAAATCATAGGAAAGCACGTGGTGAAACGTTGTTCTCTGGATTTTACAACATGAATGTGGGTGGTGCTTATTATAGTAACTGCCATTTTATGTAGAGGTTGTATTTAGTACTGGCCAATAGGGCTTTTCTATAAGCATTAGAAAAGTTGCTTCTGGAAAAAACTGCATGGGATATACGTAACTTTTATTTTTTTTTTATATAGTAGCTTAAGTCATGCTGCATGGTATATCTGTTTATATTAATCATTATATTGAAAAATTAACTCAAAATAGATATATTTTTTAGGAAAGTGAATTAGACTTAGGACTTTAAACTG
>NW_013810009.1:0-659 GCF_000517525.1 Limulus polyphemus
TATTTATTCAAAATGTTCATTCCAACAGATTTAATGACAGACGTCATTCAATGTTTTATACATATATTGTGTGTAACTACACGAAACTTCTGTAACTAATTTACAAAATTCCTCCTTATACAGTTTGTAATGGAGGTTTTCTGTCTGTTCTCATTCTCTGTATATTCAGATTTCAGATAAATAATAATTATTATTACTCTTTTATATTTTAAATTGATAATTATCTTGTTGGTTTCAGCTCTTGGCCAAGCTGTTAATGTAGCCTCTTGTCTTATATAGTTTCCTGAGAAGTATTTGACAGTTGACAGACATTCCACCTGTTATTCGTCATTTGAAGCAAAGTCTTTAACTGATGCTCTTCAGTTTGAACGGGATCACGGGAAAGAACCGTAACAGATGAATCAATTTCAGGTGAAAATCTATAGGAATAATAGTAAAAATATAAAGTTAGTATTCTGTAATGACAGTAAGTAAATACAGTTTAAATGATACCAGATCTGTAGAAGTAATAGTAAAAATATAAAGTTAGTATTCTGTAATGACAGTAAGTAAATACAGTTTAAATGATACCAGATCTGTAGTAGTAATAGTAAAAATATAAAGTTAGTATTCTGTAATGACATTAAGTAAATACAGTTTAAATGATATCATATCTGTAG
>NW_013810010.1:0-1364 GCF_000517525.1 Limulus polyphemus
TTACCTTATCTACATAAGCAGTAACCTTTTCAAAGAATGTCTAAAGATTTGTAAGGCAATATCTTCCTTTAGTGAAACCATGTTGACTATCTAATAAATTTCTAAACTTTGTTAACTGACTTTGGAAAGCAATTTTTTCTTAACCAACTCAGAATTAATGCAATCATTTCTTAATTTTCTTTCCATTTATCAACTGTTCAAGATGTTGAATACTGCTTAAATCTTTGTTAGTAAAAACACAAGAAAAATCAAATTTTAATAATTAATTTTTACATTTTCAGCCAACCTTTTCTCATACATTCTTTTTTATGTCCTAATTTTCTGCCTCACCAACTTTCTTGATCTTCTATAACCTTCTAAATCTCCTGTCACATCTGTAAATGTATATCCCACTGTAAGCTAAGTACGTGTATAGTTACAGAACTAGCATATTTATATCATAAAGTTAACTTAAGTGCGTGTAAAGTTACAGAACTAGCATACTTATATCACACTGTTGAATATATGAACCTGAATACTTAAAGAACTAGAATATTTATATCATACTGCTAAACTAAAGTACATTTGTAGTTATAGAAATAACACAGTTATATCTTACTGTTAAATTGTATTACATGTATAGTTAAATAATTCAAATATTTATATCCTACTGTTAAACTGAAGCACGTGAATAGCATTACGTATAGTTAAAATACTACCATATTTATATCCTATTATTAAACTTCATTACGAGACAGTTATAGAACTAACATATTTATATCCTACTGATGTAAGTGCATAGTTAAAGAACTAGCATATTTATATCAAACTGCTTAACTGAAATACATGTATAGTGACTGAAATATCGTTTTTCTATCCCACTGTTAAACTGGATTATGTGTATAGTTAAAGAACTAATGTATTTATATCTTACTGTTGAACTGAAGTAAGAGAATAGTAACAGAACTAGCATATTTATGTATACACTGTTAAATATAAATACGTGTTTTTGTTTAAAGAACCAGCATATTAATATGCTACTCCGAAACTGAAGTACGTGTACACAACTAACGTATTTATATCCTACTATTAAACCGAAGTGCGTGTATGGTTTCAGAACTAGCATACTTATACCTTCATTTTGAAATGAAGTACGAGTATAGTTACAGAAATATCATATATAAATCCTACTGCTAAACTCAAATACTTGTATAGTTACACAACTAACATACTTATATCCTACTGTTAAACTGAAGTACGTGTATAGTTAAAGAACTACCATATTTATCTCCTACTGTTGAAGTGAAGTACGTGTATAATTACAGAACTTACATTTTTTATATCCTAGTCAAAATTTGAAGTACCTGTATAGCTATAGAACTAGT
>NW_013810011.1:0-709 GCF_000517525.1 Limulus polyphemus
TCCACTGATATTGTACTTGACTTGAACTCTAGAGTTAACCAGTTCACTGATATTGTGGTTGTCTTGGACTCTAGAGTTAACCAGTCCACTGATCTTGTACTTGACTTAGACTCTAGAGTTAATCAGTTCACTGATCTTGTGGTTGTCTTGGACTCTAGAGTTAACCAGTCCAGTGATATTGTGATTGAAGTCTAGAGCTAGCCAGTCACTGATCTTGTGGTTGTCTTGGACTCTAGAGTTAACCAGTCCAGTGATATTGTGATTGAAGTCTAGAGCTAGCCAGTCCACTGAACTTGTGGTAGTCTTGGACTCTAGAGTTAACCAGTCCAGTGATATTGTGATTGAAGTCTAGAGCTAGCCAGTCCACTGATCTTGTGGTAGTCTTGGACTCTAGAGTTAATCAGTCCACTGATCTTGTGGTTGTCTTGGACTCTAGAGTTAACCAGTCAACTGATTTTGTGATTGAAGTCTAGAGCTAACCAGTCCACCGATCTTGTGGTTGTATTGGACTCTAAAGTTAACCAGTCAACTGATATTGTGATTGAAGTCTAGAGCTAACCAGTCCACTGATCTTGTGGTTATCTTGGACTCTAAAGTTAACCAGTCAACTGATCTTGTGGTTATCTTGGACTCTAAAGTTAACCAGTCAACTGATATTGTACTTGACTTAGACTCTAGAGTTAATCAGTTCACTGATCTTGTGGTTATC
>NW_013810012.1:0-549 GCF_000517525.1 Limulus polyphemus
TCACAATATTCAATGATAATGTATACTGTCAGTACGAAAACACAAAATTTAACAATAATATGTCCTGTCAATAAGAAGACACAAGATTGAACAATACTGTGTACTGTCAATAAAAGACACAAGATTTAACGATACTGTGTACTGTCATTAAGAAGACACAAGATTTGACAATAATATGTCCTGTCAATAAGAAGACACAAGATTGAACAATACTGTGTACTGTCAATAAAAGACACAAGATTTAACGATACTGTGTACTGTCATTAAGATGACACAAGATTTAACGATACTGTGTACTGTCAATAAGAAAACACAAGATTTAACAATACTGTGTACTCTCAATACGAAGACACAAGATTTAACGGTACTGTGTACTGTCAATAAAAAGACACAAGATTTAACAATACTGTGCGTGTCTTCTTATTGACAGTAGTATTACTGAATCGTATGTCTTCTTATTGAGAGTACACAGTATTGTTAAATCTTGTGTCTTCTTATTGACAGTACACAGTATAGTTAAATCTTGTGTACTATCTATAAAAAGACAAT